>NC_143263.1:5467419-5769815 GCF_984573655.1 Nuphar pumila | reverse complement strand
TTGTGAAAGCCTGAGTTGTGTCAATCTCAACTTATGTTAAAGTTTGAATCAGGTTGGAATGGTGTTTCGAAGAACACTCCAACGCTTGGGAATTGTTTGATTAAAAAAGACGTAACTTTGATGCAAGCGAGCATGAGACCTTTATTTTGTTTGTAGGATAAGCGGCACGTGTACACCGAATATCATGAACGTGCATGCAACCTTGAAATCTCGCATGAAACTCTTGAAATTGAATTAAAGCAAGGGTAAACAAATTTAAGACTTTAAATAAATACTCGTGTAATTTAAAGTAAGCAGGAGTACACAAAACTGCGTACTCTACATAAATGTACAGGTAATCAAAACAGAGCAAAAGTACGCAAAACTACATACTCTAAATAATTATATATGTATATATAATACATATATAATAAAATAGTGTTCGCCAAAGGGTTATCGTACATAAAGCAAAAGTATGCAAAACAATGTACTTGAAATAAATCATAATTTAAATATGACAATAATACACAAAACTACGTATTCTAAATAGTTATATACATATATATAATACCTATATATTAAAACAGCGTCCGTCAAAAGGCCATCATAAATAAAATGAAAGTACACGAAACCGCGTACTTGAAATAAATCATAATTTTAAATAGGATAAAATACGCAAAACTGCATCCTTGAGTTAAATGCGTACATATATTTGACGTAAATATAAATACATATATATTAGAAATGTTCAATCGTCGTCATCATATGCAACTTTCCCCTACCTCAGAGATGGTCTGAAACTTTGACAATCTTGAGCGTAGGTTTTTAACTTGTTCATGCATTGGTATGCGAGTCAAAGGTATGACGTCTCGTCCATTGCACTGATGTAGTGCACACAAAAAGTTTTTATTGTACTGCATAAAGAATGAGGTTAAATTATCATTTTTGAGGAAGAGGCGACGATCGCATCGCAGGGGTTGAACCCGAACCTAGTTCGAGCCATTGAGGCTGAGCTGGGCTGACGTGGCATAAAATGAGTCGACTTGGTTCTCAAAGGAGCCAAGCCGGGCTCGATTTGACCGAGCCGGGCTTGATGCCACAAAAAGGGACCGAGCTGAGTTTGGCCTTAGCCAAGCTCAGCTCGACTGAGCCAAGCAAGAGGGAGAGTGAGAACGAGGAGAGAGAAAAATCAGATAGTTTGAAAAAAAAAGGAAACCCCCTAGGGGTTTAAATAGGGAAGAAGGGGGGGTTGGTTTGGGGGATGTCGACTAGGGGTGTTGACAATCCTTGGTTGGATCCGATTGGATCCAACCCCAAAAGGTTTGGGTTGTTTCATATTGGGTTGGGTCCAGTTAGACCAAACTCAATCCTATATTCTAATATATACATATATATGTATATGTATACCCACAAATAAGTAAGGGTTGTGTTCGGATTTGGATCTTACAAAGATCCAAATAAAAAACAAACCTTAAAATGATAACTTTAAGAAAAGGTTTTTAGTTGGATCAGGTCTAGATTGGATTACAATTTTGACTCATGTATTGGTGCTTGTGTTTTTAATCGGTTTGGGTCCGAATGGACTCAAACCCCAAATATTTTACGTGAGACCCATGTTTGTCTCATTTGGATTTTGGATCCAAACACGTATCTATGTATTAGTTTTAATATATATATATATATATAATTAGGACATCGCATGTTTTGAGAATCGATCCCTGACTCCAAATGTTTATGCAGTTGTCGTCCAGCAGGTCAGACCAAAAAGGGTCAGTTGAACCTTGTCACTTGGCTGTTTTGCTTTTTGGGTTGATTACCTTTTCGTTAGGTCAACTAGGTGGGGGACCTAGTTAACCCAACTAGGAGCCCACACACCTTTGTGGTTGGAATCTGGTTGGAACCCAACTAGATCTGGACCACTTGGACCCAGCTTTGCCCATACCCATACCTGGTTTTCATAGGAGCCTATTTAAGCTCTCTCTCTCTCTCTCTCTCTCTCACACACACACACACACATTCTCCCTCCTTTGGTGGGCGACCCACCACCTCGTGGTTGAGTTGCACCATTATTAGAGTTGCAGCAACTAGAGCGAAGTTTGGAGGTACCTCAGTTTGTGTCTAGGGTTGTGTTTCGATGTGGACAACTCTTTTCATATGTGTGGTAGTCGGGAGTCCGTGTTGGTGTATGCAAGTTGCGCACAGTGCGTTTAGTGGACCTATACTTGTCGAATATAGCGATTCAAGGTAGGTGCTCGATTTCCCGTTTCGTAGGTAGTGAACATGCTAGGACTGCAAGTAGTTTTGTGGAAAATCATGCTTTGAATGTTTGAATGTGTTTTTGTGAAATAGCATTCTTAGGATCATGCTTAGAATGCTTTTAAATTGTTGGAAAATTGGTTGTTGATGTGTTTAGTGTTTTGAAACACCCCTAGATGTGTTGGGGTTGAGTTTCAAGCGAGTTGGGCGCTTCAAACCCTGAGTTTTCAGAGTTGCGGAAGTGTAGAACCGAACTAAAATGACTTAGGGGTCGACTCCTACGTTTTTGGGGTAGACTCCTACGTTTTTGGGGTCGACTCCTGTGCATTATCATGTTCTGGATCCATCTAATTGGATCCAAACTTATGTGTCATAATGGTTTAGAGTGATCTGAATTTCTACAGAGTTTCATTTTTTTCTAAAATACTCTGAACCCGGACCGGGTCCACTAAATGGATCTGAGTCCTTGTTATACGGCTCTATAATAAACTAAGAGATTCAGTGAATCTCACAAGTGTCAAATGTATCGAAAGAACCAGGTTTCATGGATGCCGATCCGTGTGGATCTCTATCAAGATCCAGATCCATAATGAGTTTGATTAAGCTCTATATCTTTTTAACATCCAAAAGTTCATCGATTTATTCATGGTTGATGAATTTTTCATAAAATACTAGAGATAAACCCAGAAAATTTGCAGACTTTACATGGCCGGTCAAATGTTAGTTCGAATCGAAAAGGTGAAGGATTATCAACAAGTGGAGCAGTGATCTAGACACGAACTATGCAGCTGGACTTTCCATGTTTCGGTAGATATTATCCCTTATATTGGATCTTTAAGGCTGGGCAGTTCTTTAAATTTCAAGGTACTCCACATAACTAGAAAGCTATTTGGCTTCTTTTCACCTATAAAACAATGTCATGCATTGGTATTATTGGTATGAGACAACTAGGAATTCCTATCTGGATCTAATTTGCCAAGGCTTTGACAATCAGGTTTGGCCTCTCCCCATATCTAAACTTGAATGCCTCTCTCTCTCCAAAATCCAACTGACTGAAATAGTCAAGAATACCAATTGAGTTTGAGAATCATAGTAACATGGTCAAATGTCCATAAGAAGCCCAGATAGGTTCCACCATTGGTAGAATATAGGATGACATCCAAATTAAGGCTACATGACCTCAAAGCCTTTTTGAGTGCTTCAACTCAGCTCTGGTTATTGAAGAGAAGCAGAGCATGATGGGTCAAGCCCAGAGTTACCGGAAGCTTCTTAGATAGGTAGGAAGCTCGCTTCCCATAAACTCGCTTCGAAAGCGTGATACTCCTCGCTTTCGAAACTTGATGAGAACCTCGATTCCCCCACATTTCTCATATGCTTTACACACGCTTCATCTATTCTTCTTATATGTTCTCTTACTCAACTTTTCTTGTTTTTATGTGTTTTCTCTCACTCTTTATCACTCATGTTCATGTGCTTTCCCTAAATTGGTAATCATCATTTTTAGATTTTGTTAAAAATTTAATTCTTACAATAAAAAAACATGAAATTTAATGTCACTTTTATTTTAGTTTGTAATTGTGTTTCATTTTGATTCCAATTCAATTCTTATGTATATATTTTTATTTCTATATATTTTAAAATGCATCGCTTCTCGCTTCCCGTATCGTTTCCCACTTCTGCTTCCAAGTCCGGCAAACTTGGTCAAGCCATTGAATATGATGAAGACTGGTGGATAAAACCTACCAATTTTGGGTGCCAACTGTATTAGGCTATGTCACCTGGGTACGGAGACACGGGTAAATATATACTGAAAAATATATATTATATATCTAAAATATAATACAATATAGGATCAGTACCTATGTCGACACATGTCGATATGGGTACGGCACCCTAAGTGCCATGTCACGGTAACATAGGTATTAGGCGATCAAGAAATTACAGCCCACTTCAAAAACAAAGGGTCAACCAATTCTTCAACGCCTTCTTTCAACATAGTGATCAGGAAACTTACCCCCATATAGATGGATGAATACAAAAAGAAGGGGCTATATCACAAATTCACAACTGTGAAGAGAAGTGAATACTTGGGTATCAATGCAAGTTACTACACTTGTATATCATGGACATTGCGGTTGATATGGATGCAGAAGAATTAATTGATTATGGCTAGTCACACCTTGAGGACAAGCCATGTGCAGAAGCATGATGAAGTGTTAGCACATGTCCAGTGAAGAGTCAGTATAATGTCAAGTTGGGTTTGTGAATCCTACTTTATGTTTTGATATTAGTTGATTTGGATGTTAAGTCTCATTGATCCATTTGGATTTTGGTTTTGGGTCTAGATAAGAGTCCATTATGGTAATTAGGGTTAAAGATTTACCTAATGGTTTTAGATTTAGATGAAAGTCATTCCATTATGAAAATTAGGATTAAGAATTTCTAATTAGGGTTTGAGGTCAATAAATTGCTTTGTAGTGATACACTGGATCTAGGGATGTGAATTTTATTGTGGCTGGAGATTTCACATGTTCAGGAGTCCTCCCCTCAAAGTGAATGTGTGTGTGTGTGTGGTGCATATCTCTCTCTCTCTCTCTCTCTCTCTCTCTCTCTCTCTCTCTCTCTCTCTCTCTCTCTCTCTCTCTCTCTCTCTCTCTCTCTGTTAACGAGCATCCTGGTATCTACCACTAAGATCTGCTTGGTCAAGAAAACTCAAGGCAATCATGTCCAGCAAGTATGCCCAGCTCTTGGTAACAAACATCCAAGGTCTTTGGCTGATTCCTTGGGACAGACTTGAGGCTCGAGATAGGCTTGAACTTCGCTTGGTGCAGCTTCTAGCAGCAATTTCACAGTCTGCTAGACCAGAACTGACTTGAATGCAAAACTATCTTGAGCATTAACGCAGCTAGGCAACTTGGGTTGCAAGCTATCACAGACGACTATCATGTTGGTCAAGCTAGGACTCTACAAGGACTGAAACTTGGGCCCGCAACATTATTGAGCCAATGATATTTGTGCACAGATTTCACATGCACACAAAATGTTCATTACACAAACTCATATCGAGTTCCAAACATATGACATGTAAGTTTGCAATTACATAAAACCATAGATGATCAACTTCACATGAACTAAAGAAAAATGAAAACAAAAAAAATCTAATTGGCCTTCTTTGTTTCTCCATATGAATGTTTGTGTGATTCTTAGCCCACAAATCAATGTCTGAGAGACAATAAATCAAGACTGGAACAAATCGTGAAGTACACAAATAAATTATGAATCGACCAAATAAATGTACACGAACACCCCCATATGCGCATCGTACGTGTCACTACAAAACCCGCCACACTACTCTTGAATAGTAACCAAAATCATGAGAAAGAAAACCACCAAGAAGAAAAGGAGAAAAACTACATGCACAGACAGAGACAGCCCTAACAGGACACCAGATTGACCAAATATGTGCGTCAGATCATATCCACAAGCATGTGATCAACACAAATTCAGTAATGATGATTATTTCCCTACAAACCCCACCAAGACTTCTCCAACAAAATTCTTTGCTAACCACAATCACATAAAACAAAAAATCGCATCACTGCATCCAGAAGAAAAAGAACACAAACTCCAAATCTTGAACCCATTCATCTGCATGATCAAACAAGCATCCACATAGACACCGCCCAAAAAAACATGAAAAGAAAGACAACAAGATCAAACCTTCACAGAAACGATATCTACCGAAAAAATCGCAATCAAATAATGAAGCCCAAACGGATCAAAACCACAAAAGAGAAAAAAACACAAAAGAAGAAAAAGAGAATCCACATACATATTCTGCTTCCCCGCGATCCTCCTCTCCGCTTCGCGAACGCATTCGAGAACCACGGGCTTTCCGTTATCATCACGATAAGCTCCCTAATCAACAACCCCGTTACACCATCAAAGAAATTCCTCACAAATCACATTAAATAAAACTTAAAAAAACCCACAAAACAGAAACACCTATCAAAGAAAACCAAAACCCGACTACGAAAAAATGACACAAACAACAGGAACATCCTCCCAAGCAACAGAAAACCCCCAGAAAACAGAAGAAAAACCAAAACCCAACAATGTTAAAAAGGGAGAGAAACAAGGAAAATCCAATTCGTCCACGGTGGAGCATAGGGGAAGGGAGGATAACTCACGACTCCGACATTCACTTTTCCGGGATCGGGGTCGGCGAGGAAGGCCTCTGTGACACCGAGAATGGGGTCCTTGGCCGCTGGCTCGACGTGCTGCCACCAAGACGACATGAACCGGACTCGAGATTGGGACCTCCCGATGAGACTCCCCCTCAAGATCGCCATTCTCGTAGCCATATCGGAGCTTCCTCTTCTTCTTCTTCTCCCTCTCTGTGGGCAGGGGAGCTTTGTTACTGTTATAAAGGAAGCCAAAACAACTCCGAAAAGGAAAGGGTACAAGAGGGTGGCGGTCTTGTGGTTTTAACATATATATATATAGATTTTTTTCGGAATTATGTTCTTAACAATCTGACAATAACCTTGAATATTTGCGATATTTTAAAAAAAAACGTGTATTGCAATGAAATTTTTTATTTAATCTTTTTGCAAAACATTTAAATTTATAAAAAAAAAAAAATCAAAATATCACAAGATTTTGGCTGCCAATATTGACTGAAAAAGAAACATTTTTGTCACTATGCACTGTGGTTGGAACCCCTGCCCCTTAGGGCTGTTCTTGCTTAGGCTTATGCACAAGAATCGCCTTCGGCCGGTTTCAAACGTGGACAATACTGTAAGAATCTTCTCGGACCCTTCAAATCGATTCAAAGAATCGGGCGATTCCGATTCAGGGCTGAATCGACGAACTTTTAACCACAAGATGACACATGTCATAAAAATTATTTAAAAATATTAAAAAACTATTTTGACTATTTTTCAAAATTAGCCTAATCAGGTCAGTTTCGTATGGATTTTCTGCCGATACAATACGAATCGGCTGATTCAGGCCGATTCAACATTGGTACGCACCACTTCCACATTTGATCGATCCCCTAGTAAGGAGGACGCCCCCTGCAGAGCTTTTAATTTTTCTATATTTTTTTTGTATTTTTTATATTTCTAACTTTGTACAGCTACTGATTTTTTTTTTTACAAAAATGTCTTGGAAAACATCTATCTAGTTTATCACGAGTTTTCTTTGCAAGAAAATCTCAATATAAGATTTGCAATATTAGAGCTTCCTTTAAATATTTTCAATTTTAAAAAATCACATATTTTTATATGTTTTTATCCTTAAAGGTTTTCCAAGAATTTCTTAGAATAGCTTATTACTGATCTTTCCCATGAAAGAAAAATTATATATTTAGCTTTGCAGTATTAGAGCTTTAGACTATGATTGATTAGAATCTGAGCCAAGTTTTGAGATTGAATACGAAACAATTTGAATTCAGAATATCTAATCTAGATCAAAATTTTGACTACTGTATTCGTTAAAAAGAACATATATCTTAGTTGTAATATGCATAAATATGTCAGACTTGGTTTAGACCTTGAAAACATCAATAGAAAACCTAATCTACTCCTAAAATTGTACATTATAAATTAAAAAAAAATGTTAATATACAGTGATCTAATTTTAAATATGTTAGTCAGCAACATTCAACTAATTGAGATGTCCAAGCTACTAGTGAATACAATAATGTCATTTTTTATATACATAAAAGCTTTTTTATGCATAAAGAATCTTTTATTTTGAAGAAAAAAAAAAAGCGGAATATGTTTTCCAAAAATTAACAAAACGTTTCTTATAATTTGAATGTAAAAAGTAAAACTGATTCTTTTGGCCCTAAAAAGTTATATTTATTTGTAAATATAATATTGCTTCTAAGAGTGTCAATTGAACGCCGCTAACGTTAAAATAAAAGGTTAAAAATATCTGCAAGAAAAAATCATGTAATATTTCGAAAATTTTAGATTTTCTCAAGAAAATGTCGGGGAGTCATTGGTACATATAAAATATAAAATGTAAAAATCTCTAAAAGAAGTATTTTCATAAAGTTGGTATCATGAAAGAAATGTGATATTTGACCCCACAAGGGTTCTGCTCATCTGGTGGGGCTACAATTCGAGGTCAACCAATGTGCGATCTGTGATAGGGGGCTTCTTTCTTGGATTATCTAAAAACAGGAAAAAAAATGTGATATTTAAAAAATATCACAAATTTTTCAGTATAAAATCAACCAATCGGCCATATGACTATGGCTTAAGTTAGACAAATCGTTTTGCTGCCTGCCGCTATAAAGATTCTTGTCCCCAAATTGTCCTGTCCTGTCCTGTTCCAGTGACACTATGGTAACAATTACACAGATCCACTTTGTGGAAATGATTTCACTATTTGTGTTTTGTTTGTGACTATTGTGTTTTCATCCCTTGTGGGCTCATATTTGTCTTTTGTTTGAGGTGTGTGGAGAATCCTTGCATTCATTACAAATAGCATCTTTAAGGATTTATTTTCTGTTGGCCGGTGAAAAAAACGATTGCAAGACGGCTAAAATAAAAAAAGAAAAAAAAGAAAATGGCTGTTTTCGGCCATCCAACGACCGGGAAAACTATGAAAGGTGCCATCTATTAGCGAGTGAATTCTCTCTCTCTCTCTCTCTCTCTCTCTCTCTCTCTCTCTCTCTATATATATATATATATATATATATATATATATATATATATATATATATATATATATATGAATCCTAGATATGATCCAAGTCCGATCTGGATATGTTTGTATTGGTTTTGTTATTTATTCTTGGAGCAGCCATATTGGGAGTCATGACTCTTGGTGCAGCCCTATTGCCAACTTGATCTTCCTTCTCGTTTTAGTGGTTTTGGACATATTAGGTATAACGTGAACCATTGCCGCTCACCAGATCTTTGAAAACACCAAAACAGTTTTCGTAAATGAATAATGCTGCATGTTAACCTTATACTTTAGATAGGGATATGACTTTGACTTGGTGAAGTACTCGGTGGCTGTCAGGATGTAACGGTGACCATTAGATGCACACAGATGAATGGTGACTATGACATCAATTGCCCACAAAGAAAATGTTCACGAGAATTCCACAAAATGCAATGCAGATGAAGGTTCTAAAACTTTTTTTACTTCCTCTTCGTCTAGGCGCCTAAGGAGCTTACTATTGTAACCTTTTTTATATAGACACCACCAAAAAGATAATATCTCCGGGCTAATTTTCTAATTACTTTTTCATCTCTAAGATATGTATTTTCGAGAAAAGTCTGATTTTGCAAAAAAAATTATTGATATCATGAAACCAGGATTTTCCATTTTTGGGAGCTTGGTAATTGACCTTTAATGAATTTATTTTTCTCTTCATATCACGGGTTGGCTCTCCTAGTCACACATGTACACAAGCACTACAACACTTCAATTTTTTTGCATTTTTTTTTTTTATGATTGAAAACAACGAAATAAGCATGATTTATGAAAACCGATTTAAGAGAAAACACTAACAACACTAAACTGAACCCAAGATTCAAAACTAACTAATCTCTTCATTTCATTTAAATGAGAGTTAATTCATACATAGTTCAGTTACAAAATATCAGAATTCATAATACGTGAAAGTTTCAAAACACACAAGTTTCAAGACTAGAAGGATCCATGATCCAACTCCAAAGATACTAGATCAACGCATCCATCACCACCACAGCATGCCTACCCTTGGGTACCTAAAAAAGGAAAAGTAAGCAAGGGTGAGAGCAGTAATGCCTCAGTAAGAAATTTGACCTCATATCTCACGATATCGAACACGGCAATGACTACAAGCAAACTGACCCACCAAAGGTCCATAATACAAATACAAGTCACACTCTCATCTTTATGTAGGATTTGACCCAACATATCCTCCACTCAAGAGGAAACACCAATAATAGGTCAAACAAACCAAGACATTATCAATCTAAGATACATGCCCATATCTTATTTACTTTTAGTATTTAAGTTTATCTTTTTGTTTCTAAATGATGTAAATGCAATTAACTTTGTTTCGATATTAATTTTTGTTTTTATGAGGGCACCACCGCCTCAAGCTGCTATAGGCAAACCGATCTACATGAGGATGCATTTTCAAACATTAGTATTTTATGTTTTTTATTAACCCCCAAAAAACACATTTAACCTTTTGTCAAGGCGTTCCTTTCTTCGGACAAAGTCATACACTACCGCTAGCATACGTAGCATGAGCCTCCCACTCTCAAGAGTCCTATCCCGTAAGCCACTATAATTGGAGATTGGTTCATCCTCAGTGACCAAGACATAACCCACAATAACAACATGTCATTGTCACTGAGAAAGTATATGTCATCAACTCAGCATCCCACGGGGTTGGTGCAATTTGCCCACTAGGCGAATATAAAGTCACTCAAGGTGACAGGTTACCCCATCTTTCATGACGTAACTGTATATCTCCATGTAACTTGCTTCACTTTATTTTTAATTTATGTGCATTAATGTAATTTATCTAGGTACCCACAAGAATGCTTTATGCCTTTGCCCAACAAGCTACAAAAATTTATTATTTAAGCAATATGTTCTATTGGTGCAAAACCTTGATTGCATATGAGGTCGCAATTATACCCCAATTGGCATTATGTTATGTGTTCATCTTCGTATTGCCCATCCATGATACATAACTAAAATTGTGCCAACAACACTACAATCTCGTATTGTCATATTTGCAAATATGAGTCAAACAAGATCATGCATGCTTAAACCATGCAATGTTATACTTGCATTGACATAGCATAAACCTTTCATCAAATATGTTGAAAGGAAAAGAGCATGAATCACATTCATATGCATCATCCCATGCAAGCATATTTGCAAATTTGTGCATCTCAACAGTCCTCCTTAAACCACCAAACACATATCAGTGCATCAATCTCATAAATACAACACACACATAGGTCACCAAACTTGTTCCAAGGGTGATTCACTTGAATCCCAAGCTTAACAACCTTTATCTGAGCTCAAAACATTGAAATTTGAAACACAAGAGTCAACCCTTAGGCCAAATAGGGCTTAAACCATACACATGAGTCAACTCTCAGGTCAAACAACTCTCCAACAACTTCTAGGAGTTGACTCATAGAGTACAGAGGTCAACACTCTAAAAAAAGAGTTGACTCTCTTGATGTAGAAGTTGACTCTTAGTTTGCAAGGGTCGACTCTGCAAGGAGCAGAAGTCAACTCTTCTAAATAGAGTCAACTCTTCTTAACAAGAGTCGACACTTAAAAATAAGAACCGCCTCTTTTTAAAAACAAGGGTTGACATTGTTTAGAGAGAGGAGTTGACCCTTAGGAAGCAGGGGTCAACCCACAGGTCTTCCCAACCTTTTCAAAGTAGCAGGGGTCAACTTTTGTTCAATAGGGGTCGATTTCTATGCTTTGCAAAATTTGGATAGCTCCACCAAAACACTAATATGAGCTCTGAAACTCCACCAAATAGTGGTTCTACCCCATCAAACACAATTCCAACATGTTAGGGGTCAAAACGAACAAACACAATATTCATGGTTCATAAAAATTTTAAGCTTAAAACAAATTTAAGCAATCATATCATGAATATAAACTCAGGCTACTCAAGTTAGCACATGTGCATATTTCAACCCAAGATTTATTTCTAACAAGTCTTAAACACAGAATTTTATTCTCAAAACAATACATATCATTTTCAGCATAGTTTTTACCAAAAAAGTCAAAACATCAACACATTTTAAAGCATATAAATCCAAGCAACAAGCTAACTCATCCACTCTTCACATGGAATCTGTTGTACATACAGTTTCTAAAAATATTTGTCATTAAAACATGAATTTTCTAAAAAAACTAACAGCCCATAATTCAAAGAAACACATTTAAAAATAGTCAACTTGCCAAAACAGAATTTTAGTTCATATATCATGTATAAAAATCAGATTTTTAAATCCTTTCCTAACAAGGAAGAACTAAAGGAATGTCAACTCCTTTAACCGGTGCAAAAGATCAGATTTTAATATATTAGAAATATAAATGAATGAAGGGATTTTAGTTTACATAATCAGGTACAAAAATAAGATCTTTAATGCACTTTTGTAATAGCAAAGAACTACAAAATTTCAATTTGTTTGACAGTTACAAAAGTAAAAAATATAAACATTTTTGCAATAGAAAAACAATTACATATTTGCATATACAATTTACAATAGCAACAAAAACATATTTTTTTCTTAAAGCTTAAATTAAGTAACGACAAAAGCAAAAATACATGGTTCACTTGAAAAGTTCATGAAAAACATGAGTGCAGATCAAAAGAACAAGCACTCATCCAACTAACTTATGCACAATTGTTTTGAGAGTTCCACCAAATCCCAAGCATAGCATTCTAAAAACCACACATCCACCATCATTCATCACTTAATCCACTTAGGAGTTGACTTTTTTTAGTACAGGAGTCAACTCTTTTGAGTAGAGGAGTTAATCTTGAGCTAAACAAAGCATAAGCAGTAAGCAAAAGTTGACTTTTCTGTCACAAGAGTCGACCCTTGGCCTAAACAACACTCATAAAGCATGTAGGAGTCAACTCTCTAGTTTCAGGAGTTAACTCTCTCACCAAAGAAAACTCATAGCCAAAATGAGTCGACTCTCAAGGTGCAAGAATCAACTCTTACAAAAGGAGTTGACTGTTACATAACTCAACTCTTTATCCCTAAACAACACTAGATAGAGCACAAGGAGAAGTTGACCCTTGATTGGTCAACCAAAATATGAAAAATGCATAGGAGTTGACCCTTGTTTTGCAAGAGTCAACCCTTGAGGCATTTTGGTTTGGTTTCACACTATGGAAACTCTGAAATCTCAGAGTTCGAAGCCTCCAACTCAAATGAAACCCAACCCCAACACATTTAGGGGTGTTCCAAATTCATTAAACACAACTTTCAATTAAAACATCACTAAAAAATGACTCTTTTCAACATATCAAAACATTCTAATCATGTTTTTTTCACAAAAACCACATATAAACTACATGTAGTCCTAACATGCTCACTACCTACAAAATGAGGAATCAAGCACCTACCTTGAATAGATATATCAAACTGAAATAGGGCAACACAACACACAACATAAACTGTCAACGTTCTATACAAAGCTCCCACACACGATACAAACTCGTGTTGTGCCAACCGCAATACTCGAGGTTAGGGAGTCACCTACACCAAGATGAAGCCCTGACAGACTGAGATACCTCTACACGATATTCCAGTTGTGGCAAACCTCCAACAAGGGTGTAGCTCACCACGAGACAGTGGTGGAACAAGTGGGTTGTTCACCAAGGAAGGGAGAAGGAGAGAGTATGTGTGAGAGAGAGAAGATGGTAGAGAGCACAAGGAGAAAGTAAGTAGCGTGGATTCTAAAAAGCTCAAATAGAATCCCACCAAATGAGTTTGAATCTGACCCTAAACGGGTTTAGGTCTAGGCCAAAAAGATCCGGATCTGATTAGGTTTCAACCATATTGAAATCGGCTAGAGGCATGGGTTTCAGTTAGCCCACTAGTTGGGTTAACTTGGTCCCAACCTAATTGGCCATACCCAAGAGAAAAGATAGTCAAACCAAGGGCCTACCACACGGCAAGGGTTCACAACTGACCCTGGCAGGTTTGACCTGCTAGGGTTGGCTGAGTTGCAGCTACTGCCTCAACCAAAAAGACTATAATGCCCTCTAAAAGCAATTTTTAGCCAAATAAACCTATTTAACCCAAATCTAGTTTTTTTTTTTAAAATAAAACTACAAGAATGCGATTGAAATAAATCCAACAATTCTGGATACGTCTCCTCGTGCAGTTGACTGACCTGATTAACTATGGGTTGAACAACTATATCTTTCAAGGCGAAAATGCCCACATAATAACTTAGAATTAATCAGAATGCCCTTACTTTGAACTCATTACAACTCTGATTTTGATGAAATAAAAATCGTTCTTATCAAAAAGATGTAAGAACGTAAATAGGCATGTCAATTGCACAAAAAATCTATATATACTTCTATTTTTTTAGAAATTATAAAATAAAAAAATGTTAGATATTACAGGCACGCTTGAGACTAGTAGTGTAATCAGGTTGAGTTTGATTTTGGTCTTATCATACTGATTCTGTATCGAGTCTAAAATTAAGACTAAACCCTGACCCAATTTAATTTGGGTTTGGGTACAACTACAAATTGTGGACTCATGTGGGTTAACAGATTTGGGTACATATTGAGTCAGTGTAATTGGGTCAGGTCTTTAATAAACTCATTTTGATTCGGGTCAGGTTCAAGTTTGGGTAATGCCTGAAAAAAGTATACCCATATGGGTTAACGGGTTTTAGTATATATGATCAGTTTGGGTCTTAATAGGTTCGGGTTTTAGCTCGGATCTTGATATGATTGACATTCTAGTTTTTTGTTTTCTAAAGCAGAGGAGTTCTCGCTAAGAACCATGCCAGTTAATGAGTCTGTCCCCCCTGCCAGGTAAACCCCGAGTGGGGTCACCGACACCCAAGCCCCTACAAAGCCTAACAGTTAAAGGCATTAAAAACTATCTAAGCAAATATAATTAACTATGCATTAAGAAGATTATATGCTATTAAATGAGAAGCTTATTAACTATTTTAATTAATAACAAAAATTAAATATAAAAAAATATTTTCATGCCAGATCATTTCAAATTGAAATAAAAAGACATCAATGATGTCATATTCAAAATTTATCAATTTCAATGAGTTTGTAGTATTGTTCTTTAGAATAGGGATTCATTTCAGCCCGATAATTTCCACGCCAGAAGGGTAAATATAGAAAGTGTCAACAAAAAAGGTATTTAAAGTTTTGATCACTATAAGGTAATACATATCAATTCTAAGTTTATCAGCATCTTTAAATACTTAATTGATTATATAAAATAATATTTACCAATTATTTTAGTTATTTCCTAGTACTACCAATTATAAAACGGGATTGGGTATATAATTAGTTAGGGTTAGGGTCAGTTCGGGTACAAATTGGGTTTGGGTCAATTCAAGAATAAAATAGGTTCAGGTACATAATTGGGTTGGTTCACTTTTACAATGGGAACCATTTGGGTTGGGAATGACAAGCGGATCAGGTCCAAACGGGTTTGGGTCTTTATTTGCAATACTCAATATCTGACCCGTTCTCATTATGGGTCTGTATTTTGGACTAAACCTGAACATATGGATCCACTAAAATCGGGTCAGGTCACTTATACCCGACTCAGTTACACCTTTTTAAGACTCCTTACCTCTTAAAATAGTTCTGTAACATGTCAGTTAATTTTCTGAAATTGAAGCATGGCTCTGAACCATGTGGAGCCTTCATCATATTTGTTTATTCGGTTTAACACATGCAACCAATGTCACAAATATCGGTGATATTTTGAAAATATTATTGGTCTTATTAATTTTTTACAAAAGGTGACGCATTCTCCAAAAAAATGAAATACTTTCAAAATATCACCCATTTTAAAAATATCCCGTTTTTATCTCGATATTGATGCAATAAAAACAAATTGCATTAAACTATGGATGAAACGTGAAGAATATTAGAAGCTCCCCCAAGTTTGTCTTTAAGTAGATGGTCCAAAGACATTGTGGTCCTTTGCACTCACATTATAGATGGTCCAAAGATACCATGGTCATTTGCATTCAGTTAGGGCAGAAACTTTTGACAAGTGTTTTCAAGGGCAGGGATGCAAACGGATTGGATCTGGACCAGCTAAATACATAAAAAAGTGGGATCTGGATCGGGTTGGAACAGCTAAAAATCATAAAATGTTTATATTGGATCCGGTCTTGCATCCCTATTCAAGGGCTAGGGTTTTCAATGGGTCAGATCTCTCCCGGGTATCTAACCTGAAACCAAGTTTTCAGAGATAAAAATACTGGCTCGGATATAACCAGAACCAAACTACATGTTACTTGGGCAGATTCGGGAGCACCTTGTTTGTTGGATATCTGACCTTGTTTCATAACTTTGCACTTTTGCCTTTAAAAAAAAAGTTCCCACATGGAAGAGAATAAGTGTATAACTTTTGGGAAATGAAAACCTCCGCTTTTTCATCTTTTTTTTTTTTTTTCTCTTCTCCTTCTATAGTTTTCTCAGCATCTGCCACCAACGGTTTCAGCACCATCGTTAGGTGGGCCGCAGGGGTCGCTCATTCGATGAATGTATCTCCATCGCCTCCTCGGTTGAGCACGAGCACCACCATTGTCTTGCTCTCACTCTCTTGCTTCGTCAGAATCTAGCGAATCTTTGACTGATCTCTCCCCGCCTAAATCCACCCCCTCGTGTAGAACACCAGTAGGTGGAGCTCCTCGTCGATGCTCTGTTGTTCGACCGTCCTCTGACAACACCTCCACCCTCTGATCAGAGCACCACCATTGTGTGGCGAGTCTGCTTCGCCCTTGACGTCGGCAACCACGATCTTTCTTGACCATCCTACCTATGAAAGCCCTCTCTGTCATAGTCTCTCCTCTACCTCCAATAGATCCATCGGTTTCGTCCTTGTCGACATCCCAAGGACGTTCAACAGTAGTTGTCTATCCCCAATTGGTCGTCAGAGATGAAGTGTCATGGCTACACCAAAAGATTGCCCAATTCTCCCATCTATTCACAACTTGATCTCCCCGACGAACCGATTTGGGTATAGGGCATGGTTGAAGACATTCGAGATCTCAAAGTCCAACGTCTCGTTCCTGAAGGGGTGGTCGTGGAATTCACCACTCACCACCAGCAGCGGGAATGACGCGAGGTCGATCCCCACTAAGTTGTTTACCCTGATCTCCCACAACGCCTGGACCTCTTGCTCGACTCGAGCACCGATACAGAGGCAACCCAACTCGTTCCTCATGAGCCCCTCGTCTCAGAGTTGCCAGAAGAACCCGTAGAAGACGCCTACCTTCCACCACCAATCTTGCGTCGTCCAAGATCCACTCTGTTGCAACTGCCTCTACTATCATAAACCGCATCGGAGTGGCGCAGCATCACGAGACCACCGCCTTCCACTCCTCCGTTGACATCTAACATGAGAGGATCATGCTGGATCATATCCTTTTTTTTTTCACAGGTTGTTCCCTCTGACAGCTCTGCTACTCTTTGTAGCTCACTTTTTTTGTATCCCCATACTCTGGTTGCTCCGCTAGGATTAACCGGCTCCTCACTTCGGCCTCTGAAAATGAGCCCTGATCTCTACCCGTCCGTGGGTGGCTGGTCACAAAATTTTTTTTTTAGTTGTCCAGGCCGATCTCAACTCTGGTAGCAACACTGCTGCAATGGGTATTTTCCTTCTCCTCTATCATTGACAACAGATATCGCTAAAGCCCGACTACCATTTGCCCCGATGTCGGCATCAATGTCTGCAACTTTTTCATAGGGTTGCCCTGATCAACGAATTCGAGCTATTATTTGGATCGTGGTTTGAGCAATGAAGGCGAGATACAGGTGATAGAGGAGAAGAAAATAGAGTTGAGATCAACAGCCTGCTTCGGGGGGAGGGATTTCTTGATAGAATAATTGAGGTTTCTATATTGTTGCAGAGGCAGGGGTTAGGATACTTATCCTCCTGGTTCTAATTCAATGACTCATTAGGTAAATAAGTTATTGGATTCATGTCTCACTGTTCTGGATCATTAAGTCTAATACCTAAATTCATATTTCAGATCCACTACTAGAATTTAACCTTGATCCAATAACTACATTGGATCGGTACCAGGATCAAATAAAGAGATCGTAGATTCCTCTACATGAGCGAACTCGACCACGGCCTCCCGTTCGCTGACTACATGACGGTGCTCCCGTTCGCTGACTACATGACGGTGCTCCCGTTCGTGACGTTGTGCTTAGGGTGCAGCAATTTATCGCTCAAGAGGCCGCAAACGTCGGGATCGTCCACCTCAGAGTGGCGGATTTCGATGAGATGTTAGAGGACCTCACCGGAAGCAATTAGGATGGGAACTTCTACGCCTAGATCCAGAAGGCCGCCTTCCTGAAGCTTACCAGAGGCCTGGGTCTGATCAATGGATCCAGGATGAAAATAGGCTCCATGCTTTGACCGACCGACAGTGAGCAGTTAACCACATTAAATGGAAGCATTTATCAGTTTTAATAGTCAGTCATCTAGTATTTGTGGGCAATCGAGATGACGATTTTGGCTTTTGACTGATATATTAATATCTGTGTAAGAAAAGCAAAGGGTTTGAATTTACTATTTTTTTTTATTTTATTTACAGGGAGAAACTGCCCTCGGCATCAACAGACCTAGCCGCACTGGCTCTGCCTGCCACACTTATGATCACTGTCCTGGCAGAGTAAAACCCGGTGAGCTTAAGCTTACCTCTTGACCCCCAAGAGGCCCTACGCTTCAGCTAACTCCTGTGAGATTTGAAACTAAACGGCCTGCCTAGATGCCTAGGCCTCATCCCACTACGCCACAACCCCTTTGGGGCATGTTTGAATTTGCTTTGAACAGCAAATAATTCAAAACATGTACGGTAGGATTAAGTTTCAGATCACAACAGGAAGAAGTATGCTGTTGCATACAAACAAAAACATTGTTAACCAAAAGCATGCGCTTATTTTCTCACTTTAGGGCACCGTTTCGAGTTGGTGGAATGATCTTTCTCTCTCTCTCTCTCATATGCCAAGTAGGGTTATCAGCGGATCAGATGTATCCAATCCGATTCCAAATCTGATTAGTCAGATTCAGTTAAAAAAAATGAATCTGATTAGTAACTGAATTAAGATTACATCTAAGGATTTCATGGCTGAATCCAACAGATATCTGATTCCTACAGATTTTCAAATCCGTTCACATGTATTTTTTTCGGATTCGGTATTAGTTTTTCCTCATCCAAATCTGAACCCTAATTTCGATATTTGGTATTCCACCCAAACCCGGACCGTTTACATCCCTAATGTCGAATAAGGTTGTACTGGGTGGGTTTGCTCGAGTTTGCATTGGGGTTTATAACCTGTTATATGAAACGGTCCAAAAAATAAACTAGTCAGGTTGGGAGCAAACTAGGTTCGGGTTTGGGCTGAGCATCAAATACAGAAGTAGGTTTGCGTACAAATCTGGTTCATCGGATCTGTTGGGCCACAAATTACACAAAATATTTTGGATTGAACACAAAAACGAGTTGGGTAAAGCAGGTTTAGGTTTATATTTCTCTTGCATGGGTCTAGATTTTAGACTGGGTCCAAACACATGGCTCTATCAAATTCATGTTGGATCCAGTCTAATTGGTTCAGGTCTGATATACCTGACCCAGTTATAACCTCTCTCTCTCTCTCTCTCTCTCTCTCTCTCTCTCTCTCTCTCTCTCTCTCTCTCTCTCTCTCTCAGCATACTCGACCCAAAATATATTTAAATCTTATCTTTTATAAATCTTTCATACTGTTTAAGTTGAACACAGTTCCGGCTGAAAATTGAGCCGGCTTTGGTTGGTTAATTTAACACCTCAAGTTAGCCCAAAGCCCATATTGCACTCAAAAACCAATTTTTAACGTAATCCATTAACAAAACCAATTAATTTCTTATACTGCGTACTTAAACCAAGAATTATATGGAATTGAAGGCCAATTTGCATTAGCTTGAAGTGTTTTTTTTTTCTTATAACGAGGAACCATCGCCGAGAACCGGGTTACTTAATGGGCCCGCCCCCTTTGAAAAGTAAACCCCGGGTGGGGTCACCGACACTCAAGCCCTTACGGAACTCACCAGTTAAAGGCACCCATATACCTGATGGGAGTTGAACCTGAGATGATAAGGTTAACACTTGCATTAGGCTGAAGTTAAATTATGTTGTCCAATTGAAATCTGTATCGATTCTTAGAAATATCACATTAAAACTGGAACTGATATGCACCCACCCAATGAAGGAATAAAAAGCATGGTTCTTAGGGGGCGTTTGAATGCGCGTCCCGCACATCGCTTGGGATGCATGCACGGTGAAATGCACAGATGCGCTGTTCTGCATGCAGGATGTGGATTTTTCGTTCCGACACGGTTTAAAAAAAATTGTTCTTGTCCATGTCCATTGGGACAGAGTGTCCTGGACAAGAACAAGTCTGTCCTTGTCTCTGAGGCTAGGACCCTGACCCCCAGGTCCTAGCTGGACTTTGGCTTGCACGAGGTAGTGGCGCTCGCACCAATCAAACCTGGACCACCCATCTGGCCGCCTAGGCACCACCCTACCAACATATACTTGAAGACATGACTTCCATTGAGAAAGTCGACCTTCACATTAAAATAGATAATGTAGAACAGTTTTTCATGGGAAACTTGTTCAATCATCCTTTCCATTGACCTTGCAAATTTCTGTATTCCCTTGTTCTGGTACATGGGAAAGTCTGTTTCTATAGATGGCAGCAAGCTCATATGATGCCATTGACACTGCTTTGAAAACTAAACAATTTCAACAAATAGCGAGTCCCTTGATGCCTTGCGGTTGTACTCCCTTAATTTACATAATCTAATCTCCAAAAAGCAAGCCTTTAAATCATATTTGGCATTTTATGTTTTACTTTTTTGTGTTTGTGATAAGTTGGCTCAAACATAATGTCAGGTCATTTTTAAACCACCCTTTTGTTCATCATTTGAGAGAAATTGACTTTTATTATATTCAAAATTAAATCTTATGATATATTTGCAATGATTGAACTTATTAAGATAATTAATAAAATTTTGTAAACACATCTGAGGTTAAATCTAACATGTGGCCTCTGTTTCCATATTGATTTTCTAACTTGGAAATAAAAAGTCACATAGACTGCCGGCTACCGTTAGGTTAATCTGTAGTCTGCCGGTCCAGCATCAGTTTCCCCATGTAATAAACAAAAAAAAAATGAAAAAAAAAACTCTCTTTAAGGATAAGTCTTAACGACATTCATGCAAGTTCATGGGATAAGGGCATTGTTACTCGCACCGTATAAGCTCCACAAGCCTCTCATAATCAGGTTTAGCCATTACAAACAGCCCTTGTTTTTTCACCTCACATCTAACACTATAAATGCGATCTACATGTTTTTATTATTGGAACAAGCATTTGTGTTACCGAAATCCAACCTGTATACAGGTTTTTCCGGTGATCTAAATATCAACAGCTATGAATCCATTGATTTATGAAAACATAGTTTTTTGTCAAAAAAAATGATCCAAGGATTGATTCCTACTAAATCAAGCATGAAGAATAATAAATCTATGAGGTAAGAATGAAACAAAACAACTTCCATCACGAGATCCCAACTCTAGGTACAATCGATTGTAGAAAATATATATCCTTACATATCATTCTATAATTTTTCGGAGCTCTGCTTAATGATCATGAAAGCTATTTAAGACGGCAAATTCACCATATTAAGTGCAAACGATAAGCACGCTTTAATAAAAATTATTGACTATGCTCCATGGCATATGGCATTTTCCGTAAATACTGAATTCTCCATTGTTAATTCAAATATATAGAAAACACTTGGGACACAATCGTGGTTCAAAGCTAGTTATCATGGAACTTGGGCCTAAGCTAGGTTAAGTATACATGGCCCTTCAGACCAGGGCACGCTGAAACAGGCTCCTAGGCCTGACCCTAAGCCCTGCGATGCTGCACCCAGACCGATTTCCCACAGAACAAATAAAGATGGGCATAAACAGGCTGTTAGCAGAGGGGCATATGCCTGCACCGGGACATTTCCCTAAATGGGCTGAACACGACCCATGATGCTAGGCCCCAGATAATATAAATCCCTGGAGAATGATGGTTCACCCTGATAACTTGTTACACTGTGTAAGACAGCTGCAGCATGGCTTAGGAATGATGCCCATTAAAGGGTAGGTCTTGGCTTGACTCATCTGAGTCTGGATCCAAGGCTGATAGGTCTAGGCTTAGTCATGTCTGGATCCAAGGTAGGTAAGGACCATTCCTGCCTTTATTGTGTAAGACATTTGTTTGGAAATCGTGAACATGAATGATTGCAAGAGTCATCCCTGCTCCTTGTGAAAAAAGCTTGGTGTACCAATCATGTGAATTTGGATGTATACGCTGGGGCAAGAATTTACACTGATCCAATCTAAGATGCCCTATGATCTTCAAACCAGGCCAACCAAGTCCATAATCAACCCTAGTGAAAGTTCAGTGTAGCCATCATTTAATCAATTAGGAGCCTATGCGAGTTAGAAAAGAATAAGGCTGTGTTTGGAGGTTGTTGCCAGAACAATAGGAGGGCATCTGAGGTGGTTACAAAATCCCGGTGAAGAAAATTTAATAGGTCTGAGAATCGTAAAGGCAAACAGGTATAAAGGAGGCTTCAAATCCCTGCTTTCCCCCCTTTCAACTCCTTCACGATTGGGGATGTATTTGCAACCCCTTATTCTGAAAGGATTCTGGTGCTGTTCAGGTGGATAGTCTCTCTCTCTCTCTCTCTCTCTCTCTCTCTCTCTCTCTCTCTCTCTCTCTCTCTCTCTCTCTCTCTCTCTCTCTCTCTCTCTCTCTCTCTCTCAGATCTAGGCAACATCCCTTGGTGTATATTTGGTTTGGATTTAGGCAAAACAAATAAGCATGAGTCAGGCATGGGACTCCAAAACAAAAACTAACAGTTTATATTTAGTCTAGTTCTAGGTAGACTAAATCCAACATAATAATTGCACGTCGAATCAAAACCAAATCCAATATTTTATATCTGTTCTAGTTCTAAGTAAACCAAATACAACATAATGGTAATAACAGTTACACATGGGACTCAGACCAGACCCATAATCAATAGTCTATATTTTATCTATTTGGTAAAATCTTTCTTATCCAAATCTGTCACTTTATTTTGGATACCTGTAAGTCACACTCTAAATCAAAGTTATCCAAACAAGATCAAGGAATCAGGTGGACTTGCAAGCCAAATACTGGAGGGAGTAACTGGCATTTCCAAACAATCATGGAAGTTGATATTTTCATTCAAATACACTTCCACTGGGTTCCAGTATTTGCATCTCCCTCAACTCCCTTTGAATATTCTTCCAAATGCCTCCTCCCAAACACAGCATAAAGGAATTGTGAAATATCAGTTCCCACAATTTCTTCAGTCAAGAGGATGGGTAGAAAGGGACATAAGGTGACGGGAGAGTATTTATAAACTCCCAACTCATTCCATCTACCAGCTTCATTAAAGTTCATATGAAAAGTTTGAGTATGAAGATGAAGATGAAGAAAAAACTGAGACACTGCAGAGATCAATATATTCACAAATGATCAAAATGATGGCTCTACATTGTCAAGATGCAGTACACTATTTACATGCATGCGTGCACACAGGCGTGTGTAACCCAGAAATAATAGTGTGCATCCAAAATTATTACTGCATACCTGCATATGATCCTAGACATAGTGCGCATCAAAAATCATGAGTGGATATTATCCTAGAGGTAACCACTAAATGGTGAACAAATCTGAAAGGTTAATGAGAACAAACCTCAACCTCTTGAAAAACTGCGCTGGGCATAACAAGAAAGTGTCACCTTCCAAAAATACTGACAAACTAAGAACAAAATGTCTTTCCCAATACAACTTAGGACTATTCTTTCCATAAAAAGCAACAAGTGTTAATTCCTATCGGTAGACAGAAACTCAACAAAAGCATAATTGAATCTGAAATCCTTAGAACAGAAACAGAAGAAAACTAGGAAGCAGTAGTTTGAGACTTGTTAAGGATGACACCCTCATATTTAACTTGAAACCACTTCATGGCATCCTCTTTTGTTACCCTATGATGAATGCCAAGTCGTGACTTGCATCGGCGGCGACGGCTCACACGGTATCCAGCACGTTCCAAAACCACATAGAAGTCCATACCGTAAATCCCAGTTGAGGGATCGTACCTTACAAGGGAGAAACAATGGCAATTGGCAAGCATCAGATAAAGTGTAAAATGCCAAAAATTGATAAAAGAGCAGAAGAAACACCGTAGTACAAATTAAGAGTAGTTCACAATGAAGGGAGAACCATGTATTAACAAAACAGAAACCGTTTTCTTTTCTTAAGCATGGACACAAGCTAACTGCAATGTAAGCTACCAGGTTTACCCCAATAACATACTTGAGCTCCCAATTCTAGTTACTATGCCTTTGACTTGAACAGCCCTGAAGCATGTGTGAAGCTCACAATTTTTTAGTTTCAGAAGCTGGACCGGCATTTTTTGATCTGCGGTAGGTGTTTCTTGATGG
This sequence comes from Nuphar pumila, assembly GCF_984573655.1. Taxonomy (NCBI): domain Eukaryota; kingdom Viridiplantae; phylum Streptophyta; class Magnoliopsida; order Nymphaeales; family Nymphaeaceae; genus Nuphar; species Nuphar pumila. Next base: position 5,745,255 of record NC_143263.1, on the reverse strand, counting down.
GAACCAAAATTAATGGCTGAATGGCGAATTCATAACATATTGGCTGAAGGATTAAGATTCAGGTGCCCACCAAGGGCACACCCAACTTGGTTTTGTAAAAATAAATCTTTGGTACTCCTAAGGTATGTTTGGTTGTGTTTTTGAAAAGTGAAAATACTGTTCAAAAGCTAAGTCACACAGACTCGGCTAGGGAGGCGCCGCACCCGAGTCGACACGCCCCGACACGGGTGCGGCTTAGGACACGGCCCGGACTCGGTCAACGAATCAAGGCCGAGTCCGTCCTCGTTTTGGACCCACGCCGGGGGGAGCCCCCGGACTGCCCTTTCTGCAAGGGCAAAAGTACAATTTGCAAAGTTTGTAAAAACACTCGTGTTGGTGCCAAACTTTAGAGGACAATATCCACATATATGCACACACTGGATATATATATATATATATAGCCGTGTCCCCGTGTCCAAAATTTTTGAAATTTCGCCGCACCCCCACCCATGTGACATAGCCCAAAAGAGATTCGCTTTCAAAATCTCATGAGAAAGTGAATCCCACACAAATGAGATTTACTTTCTAAATCTAACTTTTGGGGCTTCATGCCAACTCACTTTTTAAAAACTTGCTTTTGGGGTTATGTGCCAAAAAAGTTTCATGTTTGGTTGCTTTGGGGTACAGTTCAAATGAGATTCAATTTCTAAATCTCATGTAATTCCAAATCACATGAGATGCAACCAAGCGTACCCTTAGGTGATGCTTGTTTATGCCTCATGAGAATCAGACCCTCATTTCTCATGCAAATGAGAGAATGATATTCATTGGCCTCATTCTCTCGCATCAAGACAAACATGAGAAAATGGGTCTCGAGAAAATGACTCATTTGCAAAAGTAAATGAGCGTTGTTTTCTCATTTGGGTGAGAATCAGAATTGCAAGGGGAAGCTGAGATTTTGATTCATAAGACTCCAAACCACATCTGATTTGCAGTCGTACTTGGGCCAGAAAAACAGAAATCCCCTTAGTTGCTATGCTGAAGAGAAAATTCCACCTCATATAAAGGACAGACCTAAGTCTGTTGGATTATAGTTTTAAGATATGCTCTGGTTATATTATAATACATCAGTGATCAAAACCAAAATGGATTAGAGAAGAAATGTATAAACAACAGATGTGTGTATTCAGGCTTAGCTATGTCCTGATGTTATTCCTGAAGAAGCTCTCTCCCAAGAAGACAGGAATGTATAACTGGTTAGATCAAAACAAGGTTGTAAGTGGTGTAACGTTACCCATATCGGTCAGGACAATAGTAACACCAAATCGCATCGTAAACATATCATAAATTTTTAATAAATATTTTCAAAAAATCCCCAAAAAATAAAAAAAATCAGAAAAATAGTAAAAATTCTAAAAAAAAAAAAGTCATCACATAAAATAATGATGAATTGCACAAAATAGAACTATAAAATCACAAATGAAGCACTTATGTCTCTATGAGCTGCATAAAACATCATTAAGCATCAACTATCTCACAAGAACAATGCAAAATATTAAATATCTTGAAGAACATGCGACAAGACTCATACCTTCATACTACATAAACAAAAATATTATGACAATAGTAGCACTCAATTTTCAATCGGTTTTCACTCATTACTTGAGTGTCCCATGCCATGCCGGATCATCTGATGCCATCTTTGTTGGAAGAATGAGCCTAATTTCTACCTTGATATAAATCTTTAATTTTGGTGGATCCAACTTTTTTTTGGAGAGTAACTTTGTAATTTTACTCATAATAAATATTTTTTAACTTAACTCATTTTCTTGAGTGAAAAAATGGTGAAAATGCATTTTTTTTACCCAACACACTTCTTTGGGTGAAAAAAACAATGGAAATGCACTTCTAATGGCCTCCAGACAAATGGAGAACTTGGCCCTCAAAAGGTATTTTAAACCCAAAATGAAAAAAAATCAGCCTTTTTAAAGTGTGTCGAAGGTGTATCGTATGATACATTGAATACGGGTACGATACACAACTGTATCGCAATACGAGTGTGTATCGTATTGTAATCTTCAAAAGTAACGATATGTATCGTACCATATCGTATAATGCGGCATGATACAGACAACCTTGAATCAAAAGACAAATCCAGCCTATACCGGATCATGAAAGGCAAGTCATATTTTACTTGAACAAGGTTTTCAGTCAGTAACTGCTAGACAAAACTAAAACCTAACTGGCCAAAATATGACAAAATTGAAACCTATCAGTAGTGAAGGTCGTATTCATGAAATTTCAGTAGATCAGTGCAATCAAACTCACAATCAAAGCCTAATATCTGGAGCTTACAATTTAGGCTTAGTAATCAATGAGCAAATACATGGGAAAAAAGTCCATTATTACACAAGTAATTCTCACAAAATGACCTTATTTTCAAAGAATACCCATGGTAATCTAGTAGACAGAAACAAAGTCAACATCAGAAAACAGTGCACCTGTGTCAAACTGAAGAAAACTTAAATGGACATAATACCAAGGGCAAAAATGCATCCCAATGCTTAACCCAAATATGAACACAAATAGCACCCACACATAGTGAAGGTAAAAATAAACTCATGAAATTAGAAAAAGTTGAAACATAATAAACCACCAACTATCTGGGCCAAGACCAGTAAAGATTATAGGAGATAGCCTGACCAGAACTAGAAGGCAAAGCTCCATAATACCACCAAGCCAATAGAACAAGAAAAGTGTGCACCCAACAAATGTAACTTTTCATTTTAGTATCCGACTGGAGTGTTGGAACAGATGAAAACCACAATGTATATATAACAAGAGTGAACAGTCTTCCCTCCAGCCAGTTGGAGACAGCATTATATCTATGACATAACATATAAGCGTATGAATGGGAAGGAAAGATATAATCAAATTGAACCCTTTACAAGAAAAATTGCAATATAATCAATGCAAAATGGCATATCAAAAGACAAGACACAACCAGGAGCTTTGGATACCAAAAGACCACGTCCACTTGAAACTTGTCCATTTACATTGACAGTGTTGGTGGAACAATCGAATACCAGGCAATAAGAAATTGATTAACTTATTTCTAAAACAGAAAAATTAAGCATAGAGAAAGCTGGGAATAACTTCAGCAGATGATTAAATTCAATATTACTCAACTGAACCTGATTCCAATAGACCAGAAACGAAAAAAATTTAATAGCAATTACCGAGGTTTCTTCAAGACAACTGACTACATTGCAAACAAAACAAAGATGCCAAACAAAGAAAGGATCAAATCACACAAAAAATGACTGTAAAATCTTACTTTATTCCAAGATCAATATGCTCCTGAATCCCAAACCCGAAGCACCCAGTATCACTGAAGTTCCTCCTCAGCAACTCATACTCCTTCACCTTCAGCCCACTCTCCAAAAGCTGCATTGCCTTCTCGCCCCTAACGGTGACATAGCAAGCAATCTTTTCATTACGCCTGATACCGAAAGACCTAACAGTGTACCGAGCTGTAACACAAAACAATCATTTTATTGTACTGCATTTCCAAAACGCACACAAACAGGACAAAGCCACAAAAACTCATCGAACCTTTTGAGTACACCGGCGTCTGTCCGCTCAATTGCTCCAAGACCTATTCACGAAAGCATAATTCATCAAAACAGGCACGACCCAACAAATTTCACCTTCTTATTCACCATACTACCAATCGCTCTAGCATAGCAAGTGTACGATCCTATTTACCACAGCATATTTCACGGACATTTTAACTATTTAAACACCCGGTTTCAAATGTTCCCATTCAATTACGTCCTTAACGAGAAAATCAAGTGAATAACCATAAAAATCAGAAAGAACAGAAAATAAGCAAACAATTGCACCAGATGTTAAGATGGGGTGTGCATACAACACAATGAAATTATAAGAAAAATAGATGGGATCCAAGATTTATGTAATATTGGCCCTTGGGGGTTAAATTTTTTTTCTTTAATCGCAAGAAATGAGATCGATTTGAAGGATAACGTGCATCCTTCCGAAAATAAAAAACTCTAATCATGGTTTCCTGACCAAATCATTTTGTGGGTATGAAATTATTTCTAAAACTATCGCAAAACACCGCATTATTTTGTGGGTATGAAAAAATTTCACTAAAACTACCGCAAAACACCGCATGGAGAGAGAAAGAGAGGAGGGAAATGGTACCTTGGCGGCACGGGTCAATCGGTCACCGCTCTCTCCGACGGAGATGTTAAGGACGAGCTTCTGAACCTTGATCTCCCTCATAGGGTTCGACAATTTCTTCTCCGCTGCCTACCCCAACAACAAAAAACAATAAAGAGAAAAAAAACGCAAAAATGAATCAATCGAAGGCAGAAACACAGAATTAACCTATCAAATCCATAAAAATAAATTCATTAAGAGGAAGGAGAAAACCCACCATCTTCTTGCCTGCCCTCTGAAGCCTCACCTCTCCCTCCCTCTCTCTCTCTCTCTCTCTCTATAAAATGGGAGAGTGTGAGGCTGCACACATCAAACCCTAAAACTTATAGGGTTTTGGCGCCTCGCCAATTTACCTAAATGTCCTCTTCTTGGGGCAATGACTGACGTAAAGGTGCAAAAGAATCGGATATGATCCAGATCATATCAGATCTGAACCAGAGACAGGTCCTAATCAGATCCGATGAGGCAGGGTCGAACCCGGATTCGAAATATACGTGGTAATACTGAGTCTGGTAAAAAACGGCTCAAACAAGCCCTTTACATGTAAAAGATTCAACCGGATTGGATTTTAAATCCGATTTGAAATATTGATCCGATTTGAAAATAATTCACGTCAGCCAATCTGATCCAAATCCAATTTGGAATTTGGATCTTACTTTATAGGTTCAAAATCTGAAAATGACATGTGGATTCAAATCGGATATGACTAAATATGATCCGTTTGAACCCTGATAAATGTAGGAATGCAAAATTGCAAATCAGTCAGTCTTACAATTAGGGGTGGCAATTGGGTTGGGTAGGCAGGTTGACGGGTCAGAATACATCAACACAAACACGACCCATTTATTAAACGGGTCGGATGTGGCAAACACAAACACGACCCATTTATTAAACGGGTAACCCGACACGACACGGCTAACCCGTTTAATAAACGGGTCGGGTCGACACGGGTTGACGGTTCATGTAATAAGTGGGGGTTGACGGGTTGACACGACACATTAATTTTTAAGGCCTTTATATAAATGGGTTGCGGGTTGATGGGTTCTTGTAAACGGGTTGACCCGCCCGCCTAACCCGTTTATTAAATGGGTTGGCGGGTTGGCATACCCTTAACACGACCCGTTTAATAAACGGGTTAGGTGGATCGACCCGTTTACGACACGAACCCGTTTAAGCCAAACCCTAACCCAGCTAAGAAGCGGGTTGGCGGGTTAGGTCAGATTTTGCCACCCCTACTTACAATGCCATATTTTTGGATACGGATAGAGCATATATCTGGACGAGTTATGTTCTGTACTTCTATACATACATGGTTGGGTATTACTGGATCTGGTTTCAAGATTGGATAAACAAATTCAACCAAATCCGAGTTGGGTTTACTCGGACCCATTTTCCATGCAAAAGACCAATAGTATTTGTACTCATCCATTTTTCACCGGACTCAGTATCATAAGTCCCTAGATCAACTCTAGGTCCGTAATTTTATGATGGGATCCAGGCCTATTCAAAAGTCAGATACCAAGAACGAGCAGGGCTCTGCACACCTGGCTAGGTGGGTTGGTCTTTAAGGCGTTCAAGTTGAAGAAGGGTGAGAATTTGATACCGAGGGTGCATGTCCTTTGCCACAAGGCCTAAGCCAAATGAGAAACTATCCCCACTCTGATTAAGAGTACTCATAGAGTTTTAAGTTTGGTTAGATCATATAAAATTCACTTCCTAATACACTTTAGAAAGTGATTTGACATTGCTTTAACAGCAACCAAAAAAAAATTTGACATAAAATACCAAAAATAAAGTTCATAAAAAGTAAGTTAGCACATGACCCAAAAGCGAGATTTAAAAAGAAAATCTAATTTGTTTGACATTCACTTTAGGTCTTATGAGATCATGAGATTTTGAAAGTGAATTTTGAAAATGAATTCACTTTTCAAAAACACAACCAAACGTAGCCTTAGCCTGTAGACATTGACTCCAGTCCATAGTCAACCTGACCCTTCTCGGCCCTTACGAGAGGTCTAATCCATCTGATTATAGGTTAAAAAGATTTAGAGTGTTTGATTGGAAGAAGTTTGTTGGCTATCTGGAAAGTGATCAATTTTGATAAAAAGTTTGGTGGGTATGGCCTTTACCCATATTCACAATCCGAAGGATAATCTAAATTCATTATATTTTTGGATATTAAATTCATAAAATGCCAATAAAGCTTAAAAAAACGCATTTGTTTCAATTTATCACTTCTTTCAACTCATTGTGCTATTTTATCGAGATAAAACCATGATCTTGTAACAATATCCCAACTTTAGCGTGTGTATGTGAATACATATAAGAATGTATTTATTCAAGTGTGTGCATTGATGTATGGTTAGTTATCAACTCCATGTTCATTATGCGTTGGTCTACTCATGTACGGTTCAAACCACCATGTGATTATGCGAATATGCAAAAAAGGTGTTTATGGATATGCATGGATGTAAATTACATGAACCATGTTTTTTTTTTTATATTTACACCGAGAAATTATCCCCAAGATTAGAGACCTAATTGCATTGGCTTTGTCTGCCGTACTTATGGTCGTCGTCACACTTAGGCTTGCCCATGAGATTTGAATCTAGATCACCTGCCTAGAGGCTTAGGTCCCATCCCACTACACCAAACCCCTTTGGGAAATGCTGAATGTGGAGTTGGTAAGCTAACTATACATCAATGCACACATATGAACCATGCCTCATATTCATCTATCATGGTGCAAACTACAACAGAAGTTTGGAAGCTTAGGGAGGGCAATGCAGAGGCTGCCCCACCCTTATAAATGGCCCAACACGTCCAATGGTTTGCACACACTCTAGGTTGGTCCCTATGTGCACTTTAGTTGCTGGCCAAGCAGGTGCACATCCCTTGACCTGGCTGAACCCTTTACACACTTGCACCTCCGGACATGTAGGCATGTGGGATGTATATTACTCGAACCCATTCAATCCAAGCGTGCATGTTCACATAGATATAACTTGAATGCATCACATCCCTGCACCATGCATGCTAACTGCCAAAGAATTCTCTCCGCTGCCATTGAAATCCTACCGGTAATACAACTTTCTCCAGAAGTTCTCCAAGTAAGAGGATCTGTGCAGATGTGAACATGCGCATGCATGCACACACGCACATGCAGACACACACAGTCACAGTTAAAGGCTAAGAAAATTTTCTCACCTACCATCAAGTTCTTATTGCTAATATAAATTTCTCCAGTTCTCCAAGGCATGCGCACGTGCGCGTGCGCACACACACACACACACACAGAGTCAAAGTTGAATACTAACTAAGCTTGGATTGAGCTCTTCAACAACTCCACCAACTCTGCCTTCTTCAACTTGGAGTAGCCCTTAACTCCTTTAGACTTTGCAAGTTCCCTTAGTTCTGTAAGATTCATCTCATCAATTCTCTGCAACTCTCCAGCATTTTCGTCGGTTTTGCTTGAAACCAGACCATTGTCAACGTTTCCTTTAGATGCAGATGAAGGAATAGGTGACCTCTTAAAGAAACTAGAAGCTGGCCTACTCAACTTGAAGTCCCATTCTTTTGAAGAATCAATATCAGATTTCTCCTCTTTGCCTTGCTGTTGTCTCCTTAGAGATCATTTGTTATGCAGCACTTTGCTATCGGCTTTCCCTTGAACCAAAGCAACAAGGAAGTAACAAACATCACAGATCCATAAATACCATCATTGATAAACTTTAGCTCCATCTCAAACCACACGGATTGTACTTACATAAAAGTGCAGTAACATGCTAAACCAGAGCTACTGGACCACATAAAATTTATTGCAAATGTGGAAGTCGGAAAGTACCAACAACAGCAAAACTAATCATAAATTAGCAGTGGGTACACTAACCAATAAGATTGATGAAGCAGCAATTAATGCAAAAACAACCAATTGGAAAGCAATAGTCATGGTTGGAATCCTCCAAGGTACCAGCAAATCAATGAACTATACCATTTGATCCCTCTTGGACGCAATAATGTGTAAGAAAATGTATCATAAAGAGTTTCGGACGTGAACCTATTGTTGCCATTAATTACCTTTTCCAAGCTTTGTTGTAGGGTATTGGCGAAGTACTTCCAACACTGCATCAGCTGACTGCTGGGATCTTGAAATACCAGAACCGCTCTTTGGGGTGCTGACAGAACCTCCTTTAGAAATTGATGACTGTATCCGCCTGAACAGTGCAATGATCTCCTGATTTGATGAATCTACTACTTTACTGTGAGAATTTTGCTGAACCCTTTGATCCTTGTCTTCTGCATTTATATCAGAAGCTATATTTCTTCAAGGAGGATGGCCCCTTCTGTTTCCTTCAGGTTTTATACTCGAAACAGATAATTGAATCTGGTCCCTCTGTGAGGCAAATGCAAGAGTTCCATCTGCAATCTCTGCCAAGTTCAATAAGCTGCATCAAAAATGACTTCTTAGTTGCCAATTGACAACCGAATATAAGCTAGGCAGACAGATCCAGAAAAATTGTTTAATCTTTGGAGATTGAGTCACAGGAGTGACAAAGACCTAATTAAGATGTAGGAAATAAGCATATACAAAGAACTGGTGATTGCAAGCACCCATGCACCCTGACAAAAAGGAATGTGTAAAGAGAGAAAGTACACTACTGTTTTCATGGAATAAGTGATGTTTCCAGGAGAAAGTTAGAAATTCTGGCTACTGTGAAGAATCAAGGGCTTCAAGGTCATTATTGAAAAAACACCCAAGAAACTGCAAACCACTTCGGTACATGGGTATTTCAAACAAAAGTTAAACGCCAAGGTACCACAGTCGAAAAGGAACAGGGTGATAAGAAAAAATAATTTTAAAGTGAACATATGGTCATCCAACGTAGCTAAGGTATTATGTGGGGATCAACCACCTATCTCACAAAGTTGCGCTTGTAAGTACAAAAAAGTCTGAAACTATTTCATAATTGCTTCAGCATTAGTTGTTTAGCATGAATTCATTTCCAGCATAAACTGAAGCTACTGCATTCACATTTCAATCACAGTCCATGTGCTACATTCCAAGCCATGCGATCTAAGTTAGGCTCTCTTTGGAATCCTGTATTTAGTGCTGAGATGCCAAATCCTGGAATTTTCAAGTGCAGGATTTGGAAGCTACAGGATTTATCAAATCCTTCATCTGTTTGGGAGACAATTTTAGGATTTTGACTGCATTGAACATATTCCTCCCAAGTACAGCTGTCAAAGTCAAACTGCCACATAATAGTACCAAGAAGGAAGAAACAAATATTTAATTGTGAGAGGACATTGGAAGATGGGAAAACCAAATATTTAATGCTTGAGCCACCGAATTTGGCAACTACATCCTCTCTAGGATGTAGCTGGACTTGGGAGATGGGAGGACCAACTCCCATCCCATCTTCCAGATTTGGCAAATACAAGTGCACCCAAACGGAAGATGGTGATGGAAAACTCCATGAACTAACTCCAACACCACCATCTATGGGTTTCCAAACAGAGCCTTATTGGTAAAATCTCAGAATCATACTAGACCAAGATCCATGCATTCGACGAGCAAACTAGTTTGGATAAAATTCAGGATTAACACAATGTTTCTAATAGTTTCTAAGTTCTAACATTCTTTTTGTTACAAGGGTCTGTTGGGTCCGGCGAGGCGGCATACCAGACGGCGTCACTGTAGCAGTGGCCCTGCAAAAAACAGAACAGAAAAACAAAATATAGACAGCGTACCTGATGCTGCCATTTACGGAGGTCGGAGGTCGCCGAAATTGGTCGCCGGAATTTCTGCTCAGCCGGACTGCAGCCCTTCACGAGCCCAGGCTACCAGATGCAGTCGGTGAGTAGACCTTCGATCTCCTTTTCCACCGTATTTTCTTTTTTTTTTCTCACCTGGGTCGCTCATGATACCCAACCTTTATATGCATAAGGTGGGAACGGTTACGCACCGTTCCCCTTTATCTCATGCTGATTTATCGGCATGATCATCCCTCAATGGGGATGTATCCACATTGTGGATAACCACCACGTTAACGTGGTGGTTAATCCAACATTCTCCCACTTGATCCGACGATAAATCTTTTTAACCAGAAAACCTTATGGAAATAACTTGATGAATAGAATGGCCTTTATATTCTATTCTAAAGGTCCTTAGTTGAATCTCTAATCCTTATGAGATTAACAACAACCATAATGAGAATCAAATGACTGAAAGTGATCACTTTATTTATATGCATATGTTAAAAAGAGTTTAACAATCCCATCCTCATTACATGTTCGGAATATAATCCCGGTGCTAGCCCTTTAGTAAGAGGATCAGCGATCATCTCTTTGGTACCAATATTGACAATATGCACTAAATGATTCTTCGTCCTTTCTTTAACAACAAAATACTTCAATTCCATATGCTTGCATGACGTAGTACTTTTGTTGTTGTTTGAAAAGGACACCGCAGCTTCATTATCACAGTAGACCTTCAGTGGCTTCCCAATGGAATCGACCACCTTTAACTGTGATATGAAGTTCTTTAACCATATAGCCTGCGAAGTAGTCTCGTACAATGCAATGAATTCTGCCTCCATGGTGTGGGCAGCAGTGGTCGTCTGCTTTCCACTCCACCAAGAGATCGCTCCCCCAGCAAGTAAGAAGACGTACCCAGTAGTAGACTTTCTACTATCAAGGCATCCTCCTAAATCCGCATCTGAGTAGCCAATGACCTCGAGGTGGTCAACTTTATGATACGTTAACATATAGTCTTTTGTCCCTTGCAAGTACCGCAAGACTTTCTTGGCAGCCTTCCAATGGGGTAAACCTGGATTAGACTGAAATCTGCCAAGTACCCCTACTGTAAAAGAAATATCTGGTCGAGAACATGTCTGCGCATACTGCAAGCTGCCAACAACTGATGCATATGGATAAGCACTCATCTGTGCTTTGTCAATATCGTTTTGTGGACAATCCTTTAGGCTCAACTTGTCACCTTTTGATATGGGTGTAGAAGTAGGAGAACAATTCTCCATCCCATATCTCTTTAACACCTTTTCTATATAGGATCTTTGGGAGAGGCCTAGAAACCCTTTTGCTCGGTCTCGACGAATCTCAATGCCAAGAACATAAGCAGCCTCACCCATATCTTTCATATCAAAATGTGATGCAAGAAACTGTTTTGTCTCTAAAAGTAACTTCATATCGTTGGTTGCAAGTAAGATGTCATCCACATACAACATCAATATAATGATCTTACTCCCACTTTCCTTAAAGTATATACATTGATTAATAATGTTTTCTGTAAACCCGAAAGTCACAATGACTTGGGAAAATTTAATATACCATTGTCGCGAGGCCTGTTTAAGTCCATATATTTATTTGTTAAGCTTACAAACCAAACAATTATTTTCAGAGAAACCAAGAGGTTGTTCCATGTATATCTCTTCATTCAGATCCTCGTTGAGGAACGCTGTTTTCACATCCATCTGATGTAGCTCTAAGTCATAATGAGCTACGAGGGCCAGAATAATCCTCATTGACTCCTTAGTTGAGACAGGAGAGAATGTCTCATTATAGTCAATGCCCTCCATCTAGGTGAATCCTTTAGCAACCAATCTTGCTTTATGTCTCTCTATGTAACCTTTGGAGTCCTTCTTGGTCTTAAAGACCCATTTACACCCTACGGGCTTTACTCCTTTAGGTAACGTGACAAGATCCCACACTTGATTTTTAGCCATAGAGTCTAACTCTTCTTTCATGGCTTCAATCCAGTGCGAAGATTGTTTGCTTTCAACAGCTTCCATAAAATTCAACGGGTCATCATCTATATCTATGAAATCACCAGGCTCCTGAAGGTACACCACATAATCAGGATGTATGGCAGATCTCCTAATCCTTGTGGATCTCCAAACAGGTCGTTCCTCAGGCTCAGATGAAACCTGATCATCTTGCTCGTGCTCTTCCGCATTGTCCACAATAGATTCACTTTGGATTTGTGCATTAACAATCGAATGATCAACCGCACCATCATTAGGAATAACAATATGGTATCTTTCGATATTTTCCTTAACAGGTGATAAAACTGGATCCTGTATTTTCTCAAAACCAATGCTTTGAAGTGCACTTAATCCTACTGAACCATCTTCTAAGAATTTAGCCTTATCCGTTTCAACAATCTGTGGTGAGTGAGATGGGCAATAAAACCTGTACCCTTTTGATCTTTTTGGATAACCAATGAAATATCCACTGGTTGTTCTTGGATCAAAGGCTTTAATGTGGGGGTTATACAGTTTAGCCTCTGCAGGACATCCCCATATGTGCATATAAGACAGTGATGGTTTCCTACCTGTCCACAACTCGTAAGGAGTTTTAGGCACAGATTTCGTAGGAACCTTATTCAAAATATGCACAGCAGTCCTTAAGGCTTCACCCCACAACTTTATGGGAAGTGTTGAATAATTCAACATAGCCCTGACCATTTCTTTAAGCGTACGATTTCTCCTTTCAGCTACACCATTCTGATAGGCACTACCAGGCATGGTATATTGAGGCACAATGCCTTCCTCTTTAAGAAATCGCGCTAATGGTCCTTCCCTTTGCCCCATCTCAGTAAACCTACCATAATATTCGTCACCTCTATCAGACCTGACTATTTTAATAACCTTATCAGTTTGTTTATCTACTTTTTTCTTGAATTCCTTAAACATCTGAAAAACATCAGATTTTTCGAAAATCAAGTAGAGATACATATACCGTGAATAGCCATCAATAAAGGTGACGAAATATTTTTCGCCTGTGTAACATGGGGAAAACGGTCCACATACATCCGTATGGACTATTTCTAATATCTCACTACTGCGTTTGGCACCCTCTTTATATGTGTTTGTATGCTTAGCCTTTATGTAATCAACACATGGGTCATTGTCATTAAAATCTAGAGATTGTAAGATCCCTTCATTTACCAGTCTCTTTATTCTCTTTTCAGAGATATGACCCAACCTTCGATGCCAAAGCATGTAAGATTTATCATCTGTCATGCTACGTTTATTTCCAACCAATGCGTAATCAGAAGTCAAAGACTCCTGAGTTTGGATGTTCACATTCAATCTATATAAACCATCATAAACAGATGCAGAACCAATTTCAATTGAATTTCTGAATATGAACAATTTGGAATTTTCAAACTTAAAACAATATCCAAATTTATCCAACTTTGAAATTGAAATTAAGTTTCTATTATACGATGGAATATAAAAGACATCATGAAGATCTAAAACTACGCCCGTATCCAGAGTAATCCTGCAGGTTCCAACACCCTTCACATGTGAACGCATCTTGTTTCCCGAATAGATGCTTTTCTCATGCATTGTTGGTTCTCTTTTGCTCAGGAACAACTGTAAACAGTTGGAAATATGAACAGTAGCACCAGAATTAATCCACCAGCTATTTTCAGGAATTTGTAATAAATTACATTCATGAGAAACAAATGACAAATTACCTCTCTTTTCCAACCACTTCTTGTACTTTATGCAATCTGCCTTTATGTGTCCCTTCTTGCAAAAGAAGCACTTTATGGGAGCAGAGTTGGATTGCTTATCTTGGGATGACTTATCCCCAGTTGGCTTCTTCCTAGCATTTCTCTTAAATGCATTCTTCCTTGGTCCTACTTTGGACGTATGAGAAGTCATATGTGCACTCTGCACCTTCTCACCTTTCATTCTCTCTTCTTCTTCAACACACTTGGACATGAGTTCATTAAATGTCCATTCATCATTATGTGTGTTGTACGAGATTTTGAAAGGTCTGTATTCCAAAGGTAAGGACGTTAGAACTAAATGCACTAGGAAAGAATCAGAGATGGTGAGCTTCATGTCATTCAGCTGAGACGCTATGTGTCTCATCTCCAAAATGTGCTGGCGAATGTTTCCCCCTCCAGTATATTTCATAGATATCAGTTTTGACATCAGGGTACTGGCTCTGGCCTTATTTGAACTCACAAACTGTGCCTCAATGGCATTCATGAATTCTCTCACTGTTCTGCATTGTGGGATAGCACTCTGAATGTTCTTAGCTACTTTAGATTGCAAAAGCAATAAACTAAGTCTATTCGAGCGCTCCCACTTCTCAAAAGCAATCTTTTGATCAGCAGTACTCTGATCAGTGAGGGCAGCGGGTTCATCTATCCTTAGGGCCAGATCTAGATCCATATACCCTAATGCAAATAAAAAGTTTCTTTCCAATCACTAAAATTGGATCCATCTAGAAAAGGAATAGAGCTAGAGCCATCTAAAATCACAGAACTAGAAACTGCATGACAAAAGACACGTATCAGGAAGCATTCATATGAGACTAAAACTTTAGTGGAAAAAGCAAAATAATAAAGGCCTTTGATATGCTTCTTTCCAGGCGAGTGAAGGGGGTCATCGGAGTCCTACTTTGGTAAGAGCTCCGACACGCGAAACCACTTCGCCTACCGACCATATTCGGTAAAACTAAGGTTCGTGTGAAGATAGACCATCAACACAAGGTATCTTTGGATACACATGAGTGATGTATCTCGACACATTTACCTTATTCTACCCTACTTAAATTCCAAACACGATAAAACTACCTTTGGGTCGTCTATCGTTTCATGAATACAAGTACAATGTGCATATCGGCTTAGGAACTGTATGATAGTATAAAATTCATTTATGACTCACGTGTATTTAGTCACTTTGGTGACATGAAAACACTGAATCATCTAACTATCCTTAATGCTAATATGCAAAATTATATCTTAAAATGGTCCGTAAACCGAATGGACCAGACATATGACTCTCGAAATGGTTCTAAACTGAATGAATCTGTCATATGTGCCATGAACCAGTCTTAAAGCACTCTGAACCGGTCTGAAACAGCTCCGAACCGGTCATCCAAGGGTTCGAACCGGTTCTAAATCTTATGAACCGGGTCAAATATGAACAAAAGTTCATTAAAACCCTATAACCGTATGCCAAAACCCCTCTATTTTCTTATATTTAAGAAAACAGGGTCTTAACATCTCGGAACCGGTGAGAAACTGGAAAGAACCGGCCAAAAATGGCTCCGAACTGGTCCCGGAAGGGGACTGAGTCAGTCCTTGATCCAGTTCAGGCCAAATAGTGCCTGGACCCTTCTGGATCCGGGTCAGACCCGACTGCTTACTGGATCTGGGTCAGACTCGGGGTTATCCGGATCCGGGTCGGACCCGGTTAAGACCGGATTCGGGTCGGACCCGGTACAACCGGATCCGGGTCGGACCCGGTTAAGACCGGATTCGGGTCGGACCCGGTTAAGACCGGATTCGGGTCTGACCCGGTTAAGACTGGATCCGGGTCTGACCCGGTTAAGACCGGATCCGGGTTGGACCCGGTTAAGACCGGATCCGGGTCGGACCCGGTTAAGACCGGATCCGGGTCAGACCCGGTACATACCGGATCTGGGTCTAACCCGACTCATATTGGATCCGAGCCGAAACCCGGTAATAACCGGATCTGGGTCGGACCCGGTAACCGCTGGATCCGGGTGTGAACCGGAGTTTAGCTTATCCGGGTCGGACCCGAGCGGGTCCCCATCCGAATCCCAGATCCGATCCGGGTCACCTTATGGATCAGATTCGGGTGGGCGGGTCCGGTTCAGAAAATGAACCTGACCCGAGAAACAAAACGTAAAGAGTCGAAATAGGGTTTTTCTGAACCCTATTTCGCCCTTTTCGATTTTGTTGCAGGGTGTGGCCGCCGATTCCGACGATCGAACGATCGCCGGCAACCCCGACGGCGAGGAGGTGTCAGCCACCACCGTCGGTGACCCAATGGTCACCCCGCAGTCGACGGTGGGGCGACAGCAGCTGCAACATCAATTTGCAGAGGGAGCTTGCCTCTGCCGCTGCCTGCCGGCGACCCATGCAGCTGGCAGTCGGCGAACGCCTGCCGTCGAACAACCTCGGCGCCTGCCGACGATCAACGCCGGAGCATTGAAGACGTCACAGGTAAGTCTTCTTTTTTTTTATATATATATACTGTCGCCCAACGGCGACAGTCGCCGGTGCCGGCGACAGGCGCCGGTGACCAGCAGCAGGGTCACCCCACGGTGACCTGCGTTTCTGGTCAAAACCGGAGCACACCCCGCGGCGGAAGCGGGGTGTGGGCCCATAACCCAATGTTGGGTCCGGCGAGGATTTCCGGCAAGGCGGCATACCAGACGGCGTCACTGTAGCAGTGGCCCTGCAAAAAACAGATCAGAAAAACAAAATATAGACAGCGTACCTGATGCTGCCATTTACGGAGGTCGGAGGTCGCCGGAATTTCTGCTCAGCGGGACTGCAGCCCTTCACGAGCCCAGGCTACCAGATGCAGTCGGTGAGTAGACCTTCGATCTCCTTTTCCACCGTATTTTCTTTTTTTTTTCTCACCTGGGTCGCTCATGATACCCAGCCTTTATATGCATAAGGTGGGAACGGTTACGCACCGTTCCCCTTTATCTCATGCTGATTTATCGGCATGATCATCCCTCAATGGGGATGTATCCACATTGTGGATAACCACCACGTTAACGTGGTGGTTAATCCAACAGGGTCCAAAAAAAATGAATGAACAGGAGTACCATCAACAGTTATGCCCAGACAGTTAGCCAGGCATACCAAAAGCAGTGCCAATCCATATTAAACAAACACTTTTTTCCTATGCTAGAACCTCTCGAGGTTGAATCACCATGGAATACTGCATTAAATGCGTTCCCCCAGATAAAAATGTGCTTGAATCAGAAAACTGTAACCAATTTAACACTCACACAAACATGCAGGCATATGCACACGAGTACACACAACACACACACACACACACAAGGTGGGACGAAATGCCAACAAGAAAATCAGATGCTAACTTTTGATTCTGATATTTTGTTAAAACTTTACTTAGCTTGTCCAAGACCTACACAGATGAAGAATCAGTCAATTTTCCACCTTAATTCTCTTTATTTTTCATGCGTTTCTTGGATCCCCTTTTGAAAAAACGTTGCAGTGACTAGCATATCTATTTGAAAATAAACTGTTATAAAGTGCTTTGCTTGCATACAGATATTACAAAAAAATCTTTAAACATAACACGGATTTGAAAGTTCCAAATAACAGTTAACATTTTAAGTTAGCATCAGCTTAACATATTATTAGTATGCCATGAGCTCCAGTTCTCCATGTAAAGAAGCTTAGACAAAACTTGTTTAAAGTGTTTTCGCTAATTTCATTTTTAAATCTTCCCATCTTTTCAATCTACTGAAAATACAATGCTGGAATTGATGAAGTGAAAGGGATAGATCTCGTGAGGAACAAGATGCCTGATTGGAAACACTTTAAAATCTGACAATTAACACGTTTCCAGTAAAGTTTGATTTCAATAGTTGGGAGTTATGTCTCATCCTCTTAAGAGGAGTTTGAATGCACCAGTTTGCCTAACTGCAAAATCTCCCAGCTTAACCAGTTGAGTAGGTACCCCTTAAGAACATAAACACAAACAGTTGGCTTTCAGTAAGCTTGGTAAAGTGGTGATCCATGGATTTAGCGGTTTTCAGGAGTCAAGTAATCGTTTTGTATCTTCCTGAGGAGCGAGACTCTTCCAATCGAAACTTCTATTCGGTTCGTGATGTTCAGAGAAAGAAAATCAAATTGAGGCTTTGCAGAGGACATGATTTTAGAGTGGGCTCATGTCAAGGAAAAGTAATTTACTATCACAAGTTCTTCGTCATGCAACTTCATCCAAATTAACTATAACATAAACCAAACTTCTAGTTCCGCACTGTGCATACTGTAATTAGTTAATTGCTACTGCGATTTACACGCTACGTTTTCAACCAGTTACCAAAAATTTTGCCAAACGACCTTCAAGAAACACAAAAATGACAAAAGGGGAGAAAAAGGGAAACCCCACAAAAGAAAAACGCCATTTTTCATCAAATTTAGTTCATGTTCAGAGATATCCATTCCTGAATGCGTCTAGAAAATGGGTTTTTCTCAACAAAGGAAATATCATCCCTGTAAAAGATGGAACATAGGAAAACCCCACAAAAGAACTCAGATGATACTTATCATTTTTCACCTTAATTGGAAGAATGAAACAAAACCTGGTCCCACACTATGGAAAATCAAAGACAAAACCAGATTTGAATACCACACAAGATAACCAACCAAGGGAAAAAGGAATAAATTGTAGTTCTGGGGTTACCTATATCAGAAAAAGCGCATCTTTTGGTGAAGGAAATGGAGGCAGTGGCAGGGAATGGAGTGGAGTGACAGTGCATCTTTCTTCAGATATAAGCTCAGATTTGCACCATGGGTAGCAATCTGCTGATATGTACGGTGCAAAATGCTCATACGTCTCGTGCGTCTCCAAAATGACTAAAGTGTTCATTCTTTTATTAAATAGGTAGTCCAACTTGTATTTGTTGGTTAATAATACCGTTGGATTTAAGTTAAAGAGGTTTACTGTTTGGGCGCCAAACTTAGACGACCAAAACTTGAGCAGCAAGTGGGCTAGGCCCAGACTTGATTTACAGAGCATTGACTTCCTAGACAACAGAGTTTTTGTAAGCCAGCGCCACTGGCACGACCATTGGTATGGCAGGTTGAGCCATCGCAGATAGGTCTTCGTGCCAGATGCAGTTTCTTCGGGTTATAAAAAAAAAAAAATGACTCGGTTTGTGCCTTAGTCATTTTATTTAACTTGGTTCAAACCGGACTTGGATCTAGTGGGCTCCAACTTGCGGTAGCTTTGCTAATATTGGCGATGTAGCTGACTCTCGAAAAAAGTCTCATAACAGAATTGGATCGCCAGACCGACTTGGTTCTCATAACTGCAGTTAGTTTTCATGCCACCAACAGCAACTTGATTCTCATAACTGCAGTTAGTTTTATTTTAGCAGTTTGAATTGCTTTACATTTGATTTTAAATTCCAGTTGTTGTCTTTGAATCATAGCAGTCTCAGACACTCAATTGGTTCTGTTTTAAATCATATCAGCATGACTATTTATGGAAACATTGTAGGGTATTTTAGCAAAGTTGGTTTAAGTTGTTTGTCCTATGAATCTCTATAGAAATCAATGAGAGTTCGTTCTTGTTTCAAGACCTAGCACTATCATGATTTATGTTAAATTATATATCGATTTCATATCCGCTTGCTTTAAAATTTTAAGTTTTGGAGGCTGATTTTAATGAAACTGGTGGCCCTAAGGTTTGACATTAATTTATGTTGGATTAAATAGACTTGAAACCATAATTTGTCTGAAATAACTTGTTTTGTGACACTATTATGTGTTATGTCATATATGCCTGTTTTGGAAAAAAAAATTTATGTACATGAGGAGGATGTTAATGAAACTGGTGGCCCTGAGGTGTGGCCTTAAATTTTTGTCGATTTAAAATTGACTTCAAAACATATATATTTGTCTGAAATGAAATGTTTAGTTGACCTTGAGTAGTTCTAATCCTGTTGGCACACGAATACATAGAACTGCATTCTTACTTTGTTGTTATGATGCACAAGTCCCTAGGATGCCAGTGTTACAGCATGAGTGGCAATAGAGGCTTATGCATACGATGGTTGACAAACTCAAGTTTGTGCATGGCTTTATTCGAGATGTTGTGGGCAATGGTCCCTAACCAATGAGAATACCCTAAGAATTTGCATATATCTTGATAACTGAAAATAGATAAAAAAGTCACATTACGATTGCATTTTCTCCCATAAATCTTAAATGACCGTGAGTTCTTTGGGTACATTATATGGTCTAAAGGACCCAATCTCTAACCACGAGAGCATAGGAGACAACCACGTGGATCCTAGATGATGATGTGCTGAAAAAACCCATGGACCCGTCCCCCACCAAGTGGATTAGGAGATTTTGTTGTTTGTTGTGGTGTGTATAACTACATCCAGGTTCGAGTCCTGGTGCCCGCGACTCCGTGCTGTCTTGGGATTTAAAATACACTAAAATGCTTGTTTAAATATACACCTCCTTGTAGGCCAAGGAGTTGTGCCCTTGATTATGTAACATGTTCGAAACAATAATTGTGTGTATCATGTAAGAGCAACAAAAACTAAAATGAAAAGAAATAAGATATATTGTGCATTCATTTAGGAGAGCTTTGGATTTTTATGCGTGAGTGTCCCCTTTAAATAGTTGGGATATGTAGAGTTGTTTGCCATCTTAGATAGGTGGGTTGATGGTTCATAATTGACTTGACTCGTGTTTTTGTCTGAAAAATGTTTGGTTTTAACTATGCTTGCACTGTTATACTATACTCCTGAAGCGTGTTGAGTGAAAAGACCTAAGAAGACCATTGTTATCTCATCTTACTATTTTTAATGGTTTTCAGGTGCCCAACATTAGACATGCAGGTGAAGGTAAACACTCGACAGTCAAGAACCTGCATGGAAGGATCTGCGACTCTTCTGCCATATATTTTTGGTTTTTTGTTTTGTAAAAGAACTTTTTTTTTGGTGGCGATATATGAAATTTTGTCAGATTGCAAATGAAATGATATTTTGCATGTGTGCAACTTCGCTATGCTTGGATCAGTTTTTGAGACTTAAATAACTTGTTACAGAAATTTACTATTTATATGATTTGAAATCCTTCCACTGTATTTGAATGAAAAGTGTTAAAGAAAAAAAAACTCGGGTGCTATAGTTACGATAACGTGGAGTTGGTGATGGGAAGACTTTTTCTGACCTAAAAATAAAAAGATTATAGTAGAAAAGCAGGTTGGAAGAATAACAAAGCACTGATCAAAACATATGCCAAAATCATTCATGAATCATAATAGTATCATAATTTATGATCTACAAAATGGTTTTTGGCGTTCCTTAAACCAACGATGTGTCTACAACAAAGTCTAAATTTTCATAATACCCAAAACACTGGCCCCAACTCAAAAACCCTTCAACAAAATATAGAATCGGTAAGAAGCTGTAAAGACTGTGATCTTAAGTATGGTAGGCAAAGTCTGATCTTGGAGGTGATGTCTCCGTGTAAATATAAAAAAATATATAGAAGAATATAAATTATTTTTAAAAAATACAGAGTCAATTTGGGTTACAAGGAATGAACTCTTCAACAGTACAGATTGAAAGATAAAACTCACTCCATCCGATGTTTCATCAATAATATAATGTTGTTGGTGGCCGTGCCCATATCTGAGGCATTCCATCGTGCCAACTATCTAAATATGCAGAATTGAAGTGCCATGGAATAACTGATAAATGATAAGATGGTAAATGACTACCAATTAATCGGTACACATTAACAAGATTTAAGCAGTAAGAGCAAGGATGCCGCAGAAGGTTTGGTTTTAGCGACTGGAAACTATTCCATATGGGCAGGAGGAAAGACTCATCAAGTTTCACACTGCGGACATCGAAATAAGGTCATGGTCAATATGGCACCTTTCGGCCTGTCACTAGAAGTCAGTGCTATAATGGTGGCGAGGCAGGATCAGGTGTTAGTACTGATGTTGATTAGATGGAGATCTGATTGCCTTGGTCATCTTAATATGTGCTAGATACTCTGGCAGCCTTGCGTGCATACCATTTTATTCACATGCATTATTGAGTACAATGTGATACTCTGCTCTCTTCTTTTTTTCGATAACGAGGGGAAACCACCACTGTGTTGGGATTAGGTGCAATGTCATTGCACAACTACAATGTGCCGCTGCACCTGATCACCATTCATCTGCTGTTGAGCCCCACTCTAACAGGCTGTACAATAGATGCAATGTGCAGCGGCATATTGTATTTGTGCAATGCGATTGCACCTAATCCCAATGCAATGGTGGCTTCCCCTCGTAAAAAAAAAAGTGCAGAGATGCTCACAATGTACTCAATAATGCACGTGAATAAAATGGTGTGCACGCAAGGCTGCCAGAGTATCTAGCACATATAAAGATGACCGAGGCAATCAGGTCTCCATCTAATCAACATCAGTACTAAGCCACAGACACATACAAATTTTATTTTAATTTTAATTTTTAAATAATTTTTAGTAACATTTCAACAAAATTTAATTTTTATATGCTTAAATGCAAATACAGGTTTTTCATTGATTAATAAATTTAGAAAAGCTATGTCCACATGTCTTACTTTTTTTCTTTTCTTTTTTTTTTTCTTTTTTTTTTTTTGGGGGGGGGGGGACTTATATTGCATGTTAGTCATACTTAGGGATGCCAATATGTTGGATTTTAACTGATATGCAAACGAATAAGAATCAACTTAGTTGGATGTGGTAAGCCAAAACCATAATTGATTGCAATTGGATGCAGATATGGTTTTAATTTTTCTACTGTAGAATCCAATGGATATCCAAATCTGATTGCATCTAAAAAGTCAGATTTAGTATGATCTTTTCACGACCCAAGTTCAATTTAAATCGATATGATTAGTTGGATTTGGTGTCAGCAACATTCCATCCTAATCCAAATGGATTGCATCCCTAGTTATCCCCGTATCTTTGTGACACTTATATTTATAGGATGGGGCTAAAAGCTTCAAGCCCCTGTTTTAATTGACAACGGCACTCTTTTCAGTTAGGGCTTCAAGCTTGATACTGACATTAATAGGGTTGAAACTTTTTTTTTTAAAGACAAGCTGGGCTTAGGCAGACCCATATACCATTTATACAACGATATCATTGGGATTTGAACTTGAAGCCACCTAACGAAGGAGAGTTATGTCAGGGGGACACGGATAAAAAGGAGACGAGATACGTTATTTTGGGTATTTTTTTATTAAAAATAATATACAAAGGGACACGACACGAGAGCAAGTCGAAGAATCCCTGTGACATAAAAGGAGAGTTACTAGGTCTCAATTGATATTGTGCATAACGCCGAACTCAGGTGTAGCACATAGTGACATATATCGACCTTTAAAAAAGAAAAAAGAAAAGGATGATACAGTCAACAAAGGTTATAAACAAAGGTTATATGATTAATGAATAATGATAGAAAATACATTTCCGATTTCTATTTTTCTTTGCAATATTTGCTTTCTAAATGATAAAAACCGTCCAACTTATGAGTTATTGACAACAACATGTCCAATCTTTCCACTATTTTAGTCAGCCACCTTTCCAACGTGAATATAGTTGTAAAATCATTTAGGGTTTGGCCATTATTTTGTTGGAAAAAGCAACTCATCTTAATGGGAGGCTGAAGTTGTCAACTATCGGGTTTGGACTTGAGTTTAATTGGACCCATCGTAAGAAA
Source organism: Nuphar pumila (assembly GCF_984573655.1). Classification (NCBI taxonomy): domain Eukaryota; kingdom Viridiplantae; phylum Streptophyta; class Magnoliopsida; order Nymphaeales; family Nymphaeaceae; genus Nuphar; species Nuphar pumila. The sequence goes on along the minus strand of NC_143263.1, from coordinate 5,721,751 downwards.
AATCATACCCGGACTCGCGATACAAACTACATGAACCAGACCCTGGGCATACTCGGTAAAACCATATTTTTTATTATTTCTATATTGAATTTTTTCCGAAACTCGGGTCTGGAATAAAATTTCACAAACTATACCCGGGATATTAGTCAGGCCTTCAGGTTCAGATCAGGGTCTTCTTATTTATCACCATACCCAGACCCTATAGGTTTGGTTCAGGTCGGGTCCGGGTAAAGCCTACCCGATGAGAACCCTAGTTGAAAATGACCCATCACCACTCCCTTCTCCACTCTCAACGCCATTCTCATTAGAGTTCCCAAACACCTACGGAGGTAGGGGTATTAATTAAAACTCTTGTTAAACTCCATCCTCAGACTCAAAAACAACGCCTTAAATGAGTCAAAAAGCTACTTCACTTATCTGTTATTTACAAAAAACAGCTTGACATTTTGGTTCTTAATTTTTGCTGTTTGCTTTTATAATATATGTTTCAATTGGTCTCAAAAATAATTTAATTCAACCTTGTTTATTAAAAAAAGTGAACAAAATGCCCTCAATGTTGATTTTCTTTGAAAAAGAGGATGCAAAATGAGCCGTTTTATTAAAAGATAAAACTGTCATTTTATACCTCATACCGTTTTTGGAAATGCAGATAAAATTGGTGCAATAATCCAAATACAATTGTTGTGTGTTTTTTTTATAAATAGCTATTAAGCAAGGTGCCTTGTGTAAATTATTTATTTCGTTCGACAAGACAAGGGTTAATTTGTAAGACCAAGAATGCATTTGGAACAACAATGAAAAACACAGCAGGTTAAACGTAATAATAAAAAAGGTAAGCGTGTTATCATAAATAGCTAATTATAAGTTGGGCATTTTATTTCTTTTTTAAGTTTATTCACAAGACAACAAAAAGAAGGTAAAGTGTCATTGGGTTTATTGTTATGTTGCTGAGAAATCAAGCAACCAAATATTATTTAAAAATGATGAAAAAATACAGACAAGAGAAAGCAACACAATTCCTTCCTTACCACCAAACCAACCGTTGTACTTTCAAATCTCTCTCTCTCTCTCTCTGTGAGTTCCACCATGAAAGCAAAACCCCAACTTCCGATCTCCACACCTAACGCCTCTTTTAAGGGTGGGAATGGAGAAGCAGGGGCAGTTGCCCCCTACCCTACCCCTAACACGAGAGGGGATCCGAGACGACGACGATGGAGTCGAGGGTTCCTTCCTGCAACGTCTGTGGCAAGCCGGTGGGGTTCTCTCTGGATGGGAGAGACTTTATCGTCTGCAAAGAGTGCAATTTCCCCATCTGCCGTTCCTGCATATACCACGAATCGAAAGCCGATGGAGGACGAACCTGCTTGCAATGCGGCTCACCGTATTCTTTTCTCGAAGGTTTGTAGCCGAAATCTCGAAACTTGAATGCAATTAGTGAACACCAACATAGTGAAATCTCGAAATTGGATGAATTTAGCGATCACCCTTACGGACAAATCTCAAAATGGAATGTAGTTGGACAACACCCATGTAGAGAATTTTGTGAAAAAACAGGTTACGTTGTGCTGTTTATGAGATTGTTCACAGATTGCGAATTGTGGGGATTGTGCAAAACTGATGCATGTAGTGGATTTGTGTTAATTGTTACTGACCATCAACTGATATTGCCGAGTTAGGCACTCTCATGATCCGTGTCTGATAGAAATAGTGGGAAAATTTGCAGAAGGCGTTGCACTGGAGATTGAAAAAGAGGATGATAAGGACAAAACCGGCAAAGGATTGAAATTAGGAGCTCATCTCCGAGAATCACAGGTACTTATTTTGAAGTGTGATTTGCAAATCAGGTTTACTGTCGGGGTTCTTGTGTTAGCAGTAGAAAGGGAGATTTGCATCCTGATAATTAATGAAATCGATTTTTCATAATCATTTAATTTCAAAGTAAGAGTTTTTTTTTGTGTCACTTTAATTCACAGGATCAAGAAGGTCACGTTAGGCAAATGAATAGTCCATCTGCCACTGAAATTGGTAATGGTTTTATCCTGGTTGTTTCTGTTTTATACGTCAGTTGTAGTCTATTGTCATAATTATCATCTTATGTCTACCTAATTGCTCGTATCATTAATTTTTTCTTGTTTGATCTACATGATTCGTTTTGATAGAGTCAAATAGTGGTTATGAAAACCCACTAGTGAGGAGCAGAATTGAGAGCTGGAGAGATAATAAGAGTAAGAAGAAAAAGCCTGCTAGTGTGGCAAGAGAACCTCAATCTCCACCTGAGCAACATATGAATGATGAGGGGTAATTTTCTTAACCTTTTTCTCTTTGGGTGATTTTTTTTAACTTAGCTTCTAATTGTGATTGTCATTAAAGACATATTATTACAGTTATCTGCAGTCGGCATGGAACAACAGAATCATCTGTAATCCTATTATAATCCAAGATGATAAGCCTCACAATTTATAAGCCATGCGAATGCATTAATGAATATTGTTGATTATTATTTACAAAAAGTTATGATATTTGTGTGCAGGATTGAAGAGGCTCAACAGCCACTTTCAAGAACTGTTCTGATTTCCAAAAATAAGCTTACACCCTACAGATTTGTCATTGTTATGAGGTTGTTGGTTCTTGGATTCTTCTTCCAGTATAGAGTAACCAACCCCGTTGATAGCTCTTACGGTCTTTGGCTCACTTCAATTATTTGCGAAATCTGGTTTGCCATTTCTTGGGTGTTGGACCAATTTCCCAAATGGTCCCCAATTGAGAGGGAGACATATATTGACAGATTATCATTAAGGTATGCTTGAATCTGCAGAAAAAAATGGCACAAATATCTGAATAGTGGGTTGCAGTTTTTTCTCATGCATCTTACCTCAAGGTCACGGTGAACCTTTTTGTATGAGTTGTTCATAACTTCATACAAAATATTTGAAAGGCAATGGAAAAATGATTTGCGATGGTTGTTACTATCTAAAATCAGAAGAGTATAAGAGTTTTATTAGGTTATTCATTAAAAATTGTAGGAATTATACTGTAACTGTTACTAGTTGTACCTTAGATTATACCTAATTGCCTAAGGTGTGACAGTAGAAACACACAATATATATAGCTGGATTTTTTATATGGTTATTGTTAACTTATTTTCAGGTATGAGAGAGAAGGTGAAAACTGTGATCTTGCTGCTGTGGACTTTTTTGTTAGCACTGTTGATCCATTAAAAGAGCCACCGCTGGTCACAGCAAACACTGTGCTTTCCATCCTTGCTGTTGATTACCCTGTTGATAAAGTCTCTTGCTATGTTTCGGATGATGGTGCAGCGATGCTCACATTTGAAACACTCTCAGAAACAGCGGAATTTGCAAGAAAATGGGTCCCATTTTGTAAAAAGTACTCTATAGAGCCTCGGGCACCTGAATTTTATTTTTCACAGAAAATTGATTATTTAAAGGATAAAGTGCAACCTTCTTTTGTCAAGGAGCGCAGGGCAATGAAAGTAAGCATTTAATTTTTTTCATGCTTTTTACAGCAAAATTATGATGCAAATAAAGCCATTCTCCGATGTTCAGTAACTGACCATAACTAACTACATTTGGCTTCTTTTCTTTTTTCAGCGAGACTATGAAGAATACAAAGTTACAATAAATGCATTGGTAGCTAAGGCTCAGAAAATCCCTGATGAAGGCTGGATGATGCAAGATGGAACACCTTGGCCGGGGAACAATCCAAGGGATCATCCGGGCATGATTCAGGTAGATTGCTTGCTTGTTGTACCAAGGATTTTCAACATGCTTAGTTTTGCAAATCTTCACTTAGCCTACTTAGGAATCATCTAAAGCTTAATTTGGAAGAAGCAGATTGAAGCACAACTTCCCAGCTTGTGCTTGTATACCAAAAAATAGTTCTGGAAGGTTTTCATACTTTTTTACTGTCACTGGCATTTTGCAAATACTTAGCAATATTTAAATGGAATGCTGAAAGTTTTCATGCTCTAATCAAGATGGCTATGGAGGCCAGTATTGAATGGAAAGTGATATGATGGATATTCCTTTGAGATCACTAATTCTACCATGCTTATGAGAACTCCGAAGGTCATCTTTCTAGGTTTATGTCACAGAGTATGGGTGTGGGTATGGGGTATGACACAGCCATGAAGGATATGACATGGTTCTAAAGGATGGGTATGGGGATACGGCCATACACATACACACAAAGTACATAGAAGAACGCACAACTGTATTGTATTTTACAAAATACCCTACATATGAAGTTGTAGACTGCCAATTATGAACTAAAAGATTAAAACATGTGAATGATCTATAATTAACCAATAATTAATAGCAAAAAGGTAAAATTAAACAGTGAACACTTTTGATCCCAAGTATTGACTACACATTACTGGATCATAAAATGGATGAAATGGTTTGAGTCAAGTCTGAAACCCAGTTGACCCATACCTAGGGGGTGCACCCAAGCCGAGTTCGAGCTGATCCTGGGCTGTTCAAACTTCAAACTCGGCTCGCTTAGAAATTCCTTTTGTTCAAGCTTGGCTTAAGGTCGGAGCCGAGCTTGAACCGCCTTGCCCAGACTCAACTCGGTTCCAAGCTCTAGCCGAGCTGAGCTTGACCATAGTTCAAAAAAAATTTTACTATTTACATTTGTGAAGAGGCGGGATTCATCCTCTACCTCTCCAAAAGGTGGGAAAAAGCCTCACCGTTAGACCAGACTGTCTTTATTGTCTACTATAACTCAAAAAAGATACACATATGAAGAAAAGGCTAGATTATCACAAAACATGAAAGTTAAAAAGTGTGAGATTCGATCCTGGCACCTTTTTGAGAAAGAGTCTAACACCCTACCCATTAAAGAAAGATTAGCTTTTTTTTTATTTTGGCAAACATATATTGTATATACGATTTATGTGAGCCTAATCAAGCTTAATCGAGTTCAACGACTTGATCAAGTTTGGCTCGTTTATGTAGACCGAGCCTGGACTTGTGTTCAAGCTCGGCTCTTTTATTTTTATAAATGAGATCAAGTCGAGCTTAAACAAGCCGAGCCCGGGCTACCTCAGTTCGTTGTGCACCCCTACTCATACCAAAGTACCCTAGTACCAGTGCTGGTATGACACATACAGCACATGTATGGAGGCAGATAAAAGTACCCAAACACAAGTGCTGGTATGACACAGATACAACACATGTATGGAGACTGATAGAAGTACCCAAACACAAAGATCTAGGCAAGCTTAACTTAGCAGTGTGAGGTATTATTAGACTATTTGATGCCAAATCTCAATCTGGTTCTTCATCCTTGGGAAGTCTCCGAGTGTGTTTATTACCCACTGTACTGGTGATATTTAAGACTTGGGAGGACTTATCTCCACAAAATATGGATGTACTTCCATCACATTCCTTTTAAGCAAAATTATGTATGAAATGTACCTCATTAACAAGTTATAAATTTCAATCACTGCCTATGTACAATTTGACCCAGTGTCTGAGTATTGTAGCAATAACTGGTGCAGGTATTTCTTGGACATAATGGTGCACATGATATAGAAGATAACAAGCTTCCTCGACTTGTATATGTATCCAGAGAGAAGAGACCTGGATATAACCACCACAAAAAGGCTGGAGCAATGAATGCTTTGGTAAGCTCAGCAAACTTAAGTAGTTCTTCAACATAATGAGAGAATGGTCTGATTTTAATTGCATGTATTTGATTCAATTCAGGTCAGAGTCTCTGCTGTTCTCACAAATGCACCATACATTCTGAACCTTGACTGTGATCACTATGTAAACAACAGCAAGGCTGTTCGTGAGGCTATGTGTTTCATGATGGATCCACAAGTTCGTAGAGATGTTTGTTATATTCAGTTTCCTCAGCGGTTTGATGGCATTGATCGAAGTGATCGTTATGCTAATCGAAACATAGTGTTCTTTGATGTAAGTGTCAAGAAATAAAAAGTATGGTATTTACTTCTTCTATCAGTATACATAAGTTCCGTGTGAAATCTCTTGCAACATTGCAGGTCAATATGAAAGGTCTAGATGGTATTCAAGGGCCAGTATATGTTGGGACAGGATGTGCTTTCAACAGACAAGCTCTTTATGGTTATGGGCCTCAATCATTGCCTATAGTACGCAAGCATTCTTCATGTTGCTCTTTGTGCTGCTGCTGTTGTTGCTGCAGCTCTAGCTCAAAAACAACTGATAACGATGAAAGGGAGCTTCATAGAGATTCAAGGAGGGAGGATCTTCATGCTGCTATTTTTAACCTTCAAGAAATAGATAGTAAGTTTAAATTTCTCATTTTGGTCAACTTATATTATCTGGTTGAATTCATGAAATGATCTAATTGGCATAACCTTGTACAGATTATGATGATCATGAGCGATCACTTTTGATCTCTCAGATGAGCTTTGAGAAGACTTTTGGTTTGTCATCTATATTTATTGAGTCTACTATGATGGAGTTTGGTGGAGTTCCTGAGTCTGCAAACCCAGCAATGCTTATTAACGAAGCGATCCATGTCATTAGCTGTGGTTATGAGGAGAAAACAGAGTGGGGGAAGGAGGTGATTTTCTTCATCTAAATGGCAGACATTGCTTACCTGACAATGTCATCTAGCTCAACTTAGATGCTTTATTGAATACTGTTGCTGTTTTCTTTCCCCATGTATTTTTTCCCTGTCCTCTCTTCATTGGGAATTAAGGCTTCATTAAGTGTGATATGATGTTCTAGATTTTGACTAAGTGTTCAATCTTTCAGGCATTAATTTTGAGCCTTTCCTCAGGTATTTCTTGTTTTAGTTTTGTCAAGTACTTAAATCTTTAGTTATTGTGGTTCAATGTCTGTTATCTAATAACAAAATTATAATTGGAGTTTCTCTAAATTAAAGTGCTCAGATTTGTGGGTTTTCAGTGACAATCACCAATTAATTGCTGTCAGTAACTGAATAATGTATTCATACATGATGTACCCTTATTAGAATAGCTGTCCCAAAAGGGTTGTTCTGTTTCAACCCAAATCCTTGGCATATACTATTTAATATATTTGATATGGGGTTCCAAAGTAATAGATAGCAACACGATTATGGAATAATTATGTCATTCTCATTCCCTTTATTAAATATTTTGATTCAAACATTGTGTTTTTTTCTTTCGCCTAGCTAAATAATTTTTATTTTCTATATTTTTGTTTTCAGATTGGATGGATATATGGTTCTGTCACAGAGGATATTTTAACTGGTTTCAAGATGCATTGTCGGGGATGGAGATCAATTTATTGCATGCCTTTGAGGCCTGCATTTAAAGGGTCTGCGCCCATTAATCTCTCTGATAGGCTCCATCAAGTTCTTCGTTGGGCACTTGGATCAGTTGAAATTTTCTTCAGCAGACACTGTCCTCTTTGGTATGGATTTGGTGGTGGTCGTCTTAAATGGCTTCAGAGATTAGCATACATAAACACAATTGTGTACCCATTCACCTCCCTCCCTCTTATTGCTTATTGCTCACTTCCGGCTATCTGTCTTCTTACTGGGAAATTCATCATACCAACTGTAAGTGCACATCTACACTATCTATTTGTGCTTGGTTTACTGATTACAGAGTGCTTTCATTAGCTTTTCATCCAAACTATCAAAATCTTCAACAGTGGAGCTAAAGTGGTATTTTGTTGGAGAATTTTCTTTATCTTGGAAAAGGCTATGAAAGAGTTTAATTTTTTTCCTTGTTCAAGTTTTTCTCCTTAGTTAATTCCTTGGTCTTTCCTCCTGAGATATTCCATCACCAAGAGTTTTAAAAAATCCCCAACCTGGGTAGGATTGACTTGGTTTGGACATCATCGCTTACTCTTTTGGGCTATCAAGCTGGATCATGTGTGTTCATGCCTAATCACAACTGAGTCAATCCCCTGGATTAGACTTGTTCATGTTATTCTGGTAGAAGTTCGTAGCCCGTTGCAACTGAATTTGTTACTTGAGTAGATTGTATAATCAATCTGAGTTTTTCTAAATCCAGTTGATTAACATGGCCAAGATAATCTTTCTCTCGAGTTGCTTACTATTGCTTAAGTTTGCTCCTGCTCTAATGTTCTTTTCATTTTCATTTACAGCTTTCAAATGCTGCAAGCATCTTGTTCCTCTGCCTTTTTATCTCCATTATCTTAACCAGTGTATTTGAACTTCGGTGGAGTGGTGTGAGCATTGAAGACTGGTGGAGGAATGAACAATTCTGGGTGATCGGTGGCGTCTCAGCCCATCTCTTTGCAGTCTTCCAGGGAATTCTGAAGGTCACAGCTGGTTTTGACACCAACTTCACTGTCACTGCAAAAGCTTCTGATGATGCAGAGTTTGGTGAACTCTATGTTTTCAAATGGACAACACTTTTGATCCCACCAACCACTATTCTTGTGGTCAATCTGGTGGGCATTGTGGCTGGATTTTCAGATGCCCTAAACAGTGGGTATGAGGCATGGGGGCCACTCTTTGGCAAGGTCTTCTTCTCCCTCTGGGTGATCTTTCATTTGTATCCATTCTTGAAAGGCTTGATGGGAAGGCAGAACAGGACACCAACCATTGTCGTCCTCTGGTCTGTGCTCTTGGCATCTGTTTTCTCTCTTCTTTGGGTCAAGATTGATCCATTCTTGAGCAAGAATGACTCTGTGCCTAAGCAGAGTTGCATTTCTATTGATTGTTGATTTTCTGATCACATTCTTGGATGTGGTCTGGTCATGTTATTTGTCAATGCCAGATTTTTAATGTGATTTTTCTGGCAAATGTATATTTTAAAATGTTGAATGTTTGTTATATTAAGTTTCAGTTATTTCACTGCATGTGAATAGTTGCCAAGTTTTTGCAGAGTTTGAGTTCATCATAGATCAGTTACTCTGAAGAACATAGACAAATGTCTTGAAGATTCTGTTTGGAGGTAGTCCTAGTAAAACAAGTATTTAAAAATAAAGGGTGTTGTAGGGGGTTTTCAATATTATTGGTGTACTGGAAATTGGAGTTTCAATGGCCAACAAATTTGGGGATAATTAAATTTCCCGTCCCTCTTACATGAGGTGTGATTTTATGAGTCATGTTTCTCCATTCCTTCTTATCTAGAGCTATATCATCAGTCATCTTCCAACCCTTCGTGCCTTTTTTTTTTCTTTTTTTCTATTTGTATTTTGACAGCTTTTCTTGTGGTGGTGGTATTAATTCCTATCCCACATGTTCAAACCATCTCAAATGACACTATTTAAATTATCTTTTATCATACATATGCCCTGAAATTTCGTTGAACCAGTAAGGAAAATTCATCTTATGTTGGCTCACTAGCACCCCAATGGTGAGGAACAAATGCATGATACATTTTTTCTCTGTTTCCTGTTTGGGCGAAGCCTCATGTAAAACACATTCTAAACAGGGTTTACACGTAAAAAAAGCTGCAAAACTCTGTTAAGAAAGTTGAATTCAGTAATTTACGTTGCAATAACATGTTGATTCTTGTATCCGCACCCACCTTGCATGCCACATTATATAACCCGACTTCTTACATGCCATGAGAACTTATCGGTGACTGGTCATAAACAAATCCGGATCTGAGTAAGGTATCTGACAAGTTTGATCCTGGTATGCACTGATCCTGATTCAACTTGTACCAAGCTCTTTTCATGCTCACAAGGACTCCACACACCTGGCTAGGTGGGAATACTCAAAGGCATTCAAGTTGAAGTATGCTGCCAGTTTGATACCGGAGTTTGTGTCCCTTGCCGCATGGTTAAGGTCAATGGAAAGCTATCTTTGGTGGCAGGAGTACTAATGGAGTTTTACACCGCAGACTCCGAAAGAGAGCGACAGTCAGCATAGCACCACTCGACTTGTAACCTTAATGACGGTTTATCCTAATAAAAAGAAAACCCTTGTCCATAATTATCAGAGATCCTTATATTGGAGGAACACAACCATCCAAAAATAAGGGTCCAATGCAGCAAGCCAGGTCCAAGTCGTGTTGTGAGCTTCTTAGATCTTGAATTTTGATACTAATCATCATTTGAAATTGCCGCCAATTTCCCCGCCCAGTTCAGAGCGGTACATTTGATTGATTAGCCCTTCTTTGGCTACCAAACCTTCTGTATCCAAAACTAATATATCTGGGCACTGAGAAGGAATTGAAATTTAAGAAATTGATAATTGATTTGTTGAGAAATAGGAATTCTGAAATCTGAAAATCTGTCCGGGAACACTCGGGAGTTCCTGCGCTGGTTAGCTTCCTGCTAAATTGTCACCCAAGAAGTGTATAAATCGCAGTCTAGTAGAGAATCTTCAACTGCCACTTCTCAATCGAGATCCAAAATGGGAAATGATATAAGATTTGAGAAATCAAAAACATGGTTTGAGGTACCAAATATCAGGATAGGAATGGAAGAGCTGTGACAATTTCCTCCCATTCTTTCCAGCAATTTCTAACACAAGACAGAGAGAGCGTCTGTTTCATGGCCTTTCCTATGTAAGAGGCTCTCTTTCAGAAAAAATGAAAAATGGTGAAACAAATATGCTTATGAAAAATATATGTTGGGACCCACTTAATAAATGAACAAAAGCAGCTTTCTTGTTAGAATGGGCTATGGGGAAGCACTTTCCCTCCTAAATAGCTCTTTTCAAAGGAAAGAGGTTTTCCTTTGAGTGAGAGTGTAACAAACGCCCCTTTTAAGATGAGCTTTACCTCTGTTGTTGATAATAATATCCATGATGGCATTACTAACTACGATAGCTTAGCTGTTGAATCAAGGAACATGATTACATAAACTCTTCGATGAAAGCTCAAGATCATATAATTTTAGGCCCTTTCACAGCATAAAGAATGAAAGTCCACGCTGCACCTTTTAGGTTCAAGCGACCAAGAATTGTCTTATTAGTGGGCGACCCCATCTTACCAATGTTTACTCAGTTTCGAGTCCTTTTAACACCATGATTGTAAAAAGTTATTTTGAAGCCATCTTTTATGTCAATGCTAGGTGAGGTTCAAACGGGGAAAGACTTTGTCCAACAGCACCAAGCATGCAAACACTAGCGAACTTGGGAACGGACACTTGCCCCAAATAAGGTCAGTCGGTAATGGAGAAGCTCCTGGGTCTATCAATGAGTAGTAAAAGGTTGCCACTGAGAAGTAGTAAAAGGCTTGGTAAGAATATCTGCAATTTGATTTTAAGATAAGATGAATTGAACTTCAATTTCACCTTTAGAAACTTTTTCTTGAACAAAGTAGTAAACAATCTGAATATGTTTGGTGCGAGCATAAAACACGAGATTGGCCATCAAATATGTAGCCCCTAAGTTGTTGCACCATAGAATAAGGACTTCACCTGAAATGATATCTAATTCTGATAGTAACTGTTTGAGTCAACTTTGTTTGGTTGAGCTCCATGACAACACATTTGATCTCATAAGGGTCAAATACCCACTTATAGATTTGCAATCGTCTGAGCACCTTGCCCAGTCCGCATCATAATAGGTAGACAAGCGAAGATAACAAAATTTCTTGATTTAAAGACCCAAATTTAAAGTTTCCTTGAGGTATCTCAGAATTCTTTTTGCATAGACCCAATGGTTCATGCATGAACTGACACGCGTTGTTGACAAAATATGTTATATCAAGCTTGATCAACGTCACATACTGTAAAGCGCCAAAAATGCTATGATATTGTGTGACATCTTCTAGTAGTATTCTCCCATGTTTAGACAAGCCAACATTGGGTGCAATTAGAGTGATTACAAGCTTGCAATCTGTCGTGCTTGTTTTGAGCAAAAGATCCAAAATATATTTTATTTGATACAACATAATCCCAAAAAAATAATGAACATGACCCGTGTCTTTAATGAAGAATTCACAAGCAAAGTCATGAATAATTTATTCAACATCATCACATGATTTTTTTATAATAATTATGTCATCAACATATATCAAGACAAACATGTGACAAACGAAGAGTGACAGATCAGTCTTGGATTTACCAAATTCCATTTTCTCTAAATATACATAAAGTCTTTCAAACCACATCCGAGGAGCTTATTTTAACCCATAGAGAGCTCTATTGAGCTTAAACACAAAATTAACTTGTTTCTTGTCTCAATACTTGGTGGTTGACTAGAATACTATGAAAAAATGCATTATTTATGTCTAATTGATACATCAGCCAACCTAAAATGACGGCAATTAACAATAATATCTTGACTGACTTGAGTTTTACAACAGAATCGAATGTTTCAAAATAGTCAATTTCTTCTTTCTTACTATACCCCTTGGTGACTAGGCACGCCTTATACTTGACTATGGTTCCTTAAACACGCTTCTTAATCTTATAAATCAACTTATACCCAATAAGATTGATGGCTTTATACAGAGGGATAGGGTTCATATGTGATTCAAATAGAGAGATTTGACTTCTTCTTCAATGGCTTGATGCCATTTAGGTTCGGTGACAACTTGGCTAAAGAAATGTGATTCTTGTTCTTCTAGACTCATTTCGCTCAAGCAAGCAATGAGATATTTGGTACTGTGGTTTTAATGTTACATCTTAACACCTTGTAACCATATGATGGGTGTTTGATTAGCAGGATCAACAATAATGGTCAACCCTAATGATGGAGATCTAAGCAACATGTTAGCCTCATTGGACTCGCTTGACGGACTAGGTTGGGTAGGAGTTGAGACTTCATATTCATTTTCAGTTTTCAAGTTCAGGGAGAAACTAATGGGCTCGATTGGGTGTTTAAGAGGGTGTCACGACTTCATGAGAGACCTTAGGATGAGGTAGGAGGACAAAATTGGGTAAGTGATTTGGGTCTGAAAGGTAATACCTCTAAATAGAGTCAGGCATGTTATGACTCTCAGGTAGACTAAGTTTCTGATTGTGGATCCAATTTGACACTTCTTGAAATTTCATAAGTTCTTTCTTTCGAGCATAAAGAAATTTTCTTTCATAAAAAATGCTATGCCTTGAGATAAAGGTTTTCTTGGTAATTGGGTCATAGCATATGTACCCCTTGTAGTTAGATCCATACCCAATAAAAATACATGGCTTAGATTTTGGGTAAAGTTTGGACTTGGTGTAAGGCACTAGATAGGGGTAACACGTGCACCCATAAAATTTTAAGTGTTCATAAGGAGACTTTTGATCAAAGTTTGACATAGAAAGCCGATTGATCAGATATATGATAGTTTTGAAGGCATCTATCCAGAACTTGTGGTCCAATAATGCATGAAATAATAGCGTCAACCCTGTTTCAACTACATGTATATGTTTTCTCTCTACTACACAATTTTGTTCAAAGGGTGAGGTCAAGACAACCCGTCTTGAATGCCACATTCATCAAGAAACCTTGTAACTCTTTGCTAACAAACTCTCCACCACTATCACTATGGAATATCTTAATTTGATTTCTAATTTTCTTTTCAATAATATTTTTGAAATTTATGAAACATGAAAAAATAACTTATTTCTTGACCAATGAAAGTAACCAAGAAAACTTTGAAAAATCATCAAGCAACAAATAAAATATATACCCTTCACAGGATGACGTTGGTGTAGGACCCCAAAGATCTACATGAGCCAGCTCCAGGGGAGCTTGAGTAGATGACTCCAATTTAGCAAACGACAATTTGTGAGTTTTGCTAACAACACATGACAAACATAATGTAGAATCATTATTCATGAATACGATAGATTTACTTTTCTCTAGTTTTTCTAAAACCTTAAGCCTATGATGTCCCAATTGTCAGCGCCAAACTTTCTCAAAAAATTTAAACTCATTATTACTAACTTTAGCAAACCTGACTTCAAGGGTCGAATTTTCTTTTCTACACTGCCAAAAAGGTCAATAGTAAAGTCCTCCCTTACTCAATCCTTTTAGGAGAGTAGTCTCATTCCACATATCCTTTACATAAAATCCATTAGTATCAAATTGAAATAAACAATAATGATCTCTTATAAACTTAGCTAATAATAAAAGACATCTTAATAGCTCACATGTAAACCATCTTTCAACATAAAAGTCCTATTTTCATGTTTTAAAAAAAGATTACATGTATTGTATATGGACAATTACGAGTCACTCCCTATCATGATGCCATCTAAGCCTCGATATTTATTTTTACTGATCATGCCTTGGTCCTTCGTACTGACGTGGTGTGTGGCCTCAATGTTTGGTTAACACGCTGAATCTTGAATATTATTGAGTGCCATGGCTTCAAATGCTTTTTAAATATCATAGCACGTGCGAGCACTATGATTACGATGACCACAAAATTGGCAAACATGCCTATTTTTCAGAAGAAAATGTGACTGAGATTGACCACTTTTATCAGGTTAAAATTTTGAAAATTTCCAAAAAATTGTCCAACACCTCATTTAGAATGACCTTTATCTCTACATTGTCAACCACCTCTCCCACGATCTCTTTGGGAAAAGAAAATAGTGGTGGACGTTTCTCTTTGAGAGGGTTGCTTATTAATCATTTGCAACATTTTCTCTTGGTTCAACAGTAATTTATAAATTTCTATAAAGTTGGGCAAGAACTCAAAAATGAAAATAAAAATAAAAATAAAAATAAAAATAACAAAGCTTTCATAATTTCTCAAGAGACCATTCAAATTTTTATCTGAAACGAGTTCACTAGTAGCACTATAGGAAATTTCAGTTTTACTGGAGCAACCGATAAAGTTTTTACTGACGAAACTTGCATTCACCAGTAAATTAGAATTTCACTGGCTCAAACAGAGATCCAGTGAAACCTTTTTACTGGCGTAATATATGTGGCAGTAAAAGACTTTAACTGAAGCACTTATTTAGTGCGCCAATAAAAGTGAAAATAGAAAAACACTTAGACCTTAGTTTTTCCAATGAAATCTGTATGACTTCCCCCAATCTTGTGGTTATGTCCTTCATTGTCGGTCTCTGATTTGTGTCCGCATGACTTGAAACTGACGAGGAGAGATTCATATAAATCACATAATAACAGAAAAAGCAGTCAAATATCTTGTGAACCGACTTGGATTCTTGTTTGTAGCTGATAAACCTTCTTATATGGTTTGCTAGTTGCCACAAGCATTCTTTGTATGACTACATACATGCAAAAGCAGAACCCAAACTGCATTTGTGCATATAGTGTACAGGAGAAAATCTGTAATTTCATAAATTTAGTTTCTGATCTACGTCACATAGGTGCGGGTGCGGGTACGAATGCGGATGCGGATGCAGATGCGGTGCAGCACTTTAAAAAAGCTTGGGTGCGGGGGCACAGGAAGTATATATATATATATATATATATATATATATATATATATATATATATATATATATATATATATATATATATAAATAATTTTTAACAGTTTTAAGTTAACACTATGTTTATTTGTGTGCATTTATGTATATATATATATATAATATAGATAAAAATGGACTTGATTAGGGTTAACTACTATGATGAATTCTAAATGAAGGAGGGTAAAAAAAACGAAAAGCCTACAAAATTTCGCCGGAACACAAATTAATGGGCCAAAGAAACTAAAATTGACCTGCATTTGATGAAAACAAATTAAAATGCAGTGAAAATCCAAAAAAAAAAAGAAAAGAAAAAACCAATCACTCTAAGTTTTCCTGTGCTAACAACAAACATGAAGCTAAAAGAAACCGTGAAAACGCTCGCATCAAAAGGAAACAAAAGCAGAGGCGTCCGATTCAATGTAGCTCGCAAAGAGAAACAAGAAAAAATGCAGATGAAGAAGAGCGCACAGCTAAAACATACCACGAAAGGAAACAACGGAGCCCTAAACCCTAATTCCGACGGCAGACGCTCCGATCATCGAGGAAGAACGCTGATAGACGATCGGACGATCGATCCATCGCTGTAAAGAAGGAATCGCTCATTAATCCTAGTCTGAGAGTGGAAGAAGCTACGTTGAGGAGGACAATCAGCCGAACGGAACGCAGAAACTATGGGCGATCGAAGCCTCAACCATCTCTACATCCTTTTTCCCTCTCGCTGGGGTTGCAGAGAGAGAGAGAGAGAGAGAGAGAGAGAGAGAGAGAGAGAGAGAGAGACAGGCACACCTGCGAGGGTTGGGAACTCAGGCGGGAATCGGCTCCTCCGACGGAAATAGGCTCAGGCTTGGGCCTAAGGCGGTGTCCGACGCGGGTGGGAAACAAGAGGGAGGGGTATATATAAATAGAGAGAGTGTGCGATTGAAAAGGAGAAACCATAGAAAGAGGTTAAAAGGAAATTCCTGCCAGTCGATTTTCACTGGCGCTAGTGCAGAATGAGCCAATGAAATCTCTTTTCATCGGCGCAGTCAAAGTTTAATTTGACTGACGCTATTTTTCCTCGCGTAAGTGAAAGTCTTAAATTTTTGGCGCAGTGTTTGGTTGCGTTAGAAAATATCTATTTCACAGGTGTTGGTGGGGGTGGGTTTCCCTCCATGTTTTCATTTTTTTTGGTGCAACCTATTTCTGCGCCAGTAAAATGCATTTTAGCACTACCGTCAAGATGCGTTAGTACCGATTTCTTGTAAGAAATTTAGTATATGATTTAGATACTTTACCATACATTTCTCTTTTTATTTTTACATCTAGAAGGTTCTTCTTTAATTGCAGGATTCAAATATTAGATTGAGATAAGTAAATATGTTCTAATGTGATTCATGGATAAAAGAAACACTAATAATCTGTCCCCAAGCTCAATAACAATAGCATATATCCAACTTAGGGCTAATTAATCAATCTTTTTCATCCATGTATTCTGGATTTAGTTTCATATTTTCTCTCTCTAACATACTGAATTGAGTAAGAAAAAAATCATAAACATATCTTGAAAAAATATGACACTATATATATAATCTCTACAACAAATAATTATGTCTATCAAGTCTGATTGGCACCCATGAAAAAAAGTATTTCACTATATAGTCCAATTAGTTATGAATGATGAGAGATTTTATGAAGACGATACTAAACTTGAAGTCATAAAAAATATGATCAAGAAGGAAAAGAACTTTGATACCATAAAAACAATACAAACTTGTTTAGAACACACATACAAAGACACACAATTTTAAAGTAGTTTTGGTCTAAAGGACCTACGACCATGATGAACCCTCACTCTAAAGAGGAAAGGAGCCTGTTTAATTTATATAGGCACCAAGAGTAGGTCGGATTATTGATTTGATTTTTTATATTAAATTTACAATTAATAGTTCTTTATGAAGGAGAGTTCTTGATATTAGGAAGAGTCCTTTCAAGAGGTAAGTCGGGAGGAGGAGAAGCGATATTGATAGTTTCTTGGATCCCTCTTGGATTGACAGGACAATTATTTTACTTGTTCAAAAAATTCTTTAGAAATTGCAAGCTTCTTACGGGTTTCAACAATCAGCTTTTATCCTTTTGCCCAAGAAACAAAGTCCAGATTGAATTATGTTGTTCTAAAAATCATTGACGATTTGCAACAAGGAAAGACTTACAATTGATATCTAGGCATCTAGAGACGAGGAAAGGTATAACAAAAAAAAAACGATCCTAACTCCGTTCCCATTATTTTGAACATGCTGAATCCATCCATGAGGTCGTTTTGGATCAAAACAAGTTACACATAAGAGATCCAAACTCGTTTGTACATAATGGCCCCATTACTAAACCATTACCCCTTTAGTTGCTACTTCCTTTCAAAAAAATAGTTACTACTTCCTGCCATGCATTTCCCTAAAAAAAAAAAAAAACTTCCTGCCATGCATTGACCATTTTCAAAAGTATAAGAACATGATGTCATTCAAAGAGGATTGAAGGTTAAGCTGAACTTTCTCGGTCTATCATGTAGGGTCCTTACAGAAAGGCAGAATAAGTAAATAAACACAAGGGTCCTTAATTTGGGGTCATTAAGCCCAAATTACAGAAGTATCCCTGCATCACCAATTTTCCTCCTCACAGAAAGGCAGAATAAGTAAAAATAAACACAAGGGCGTCTTGTACCATTGGAAAAACCAAAGAATGTGATAAAAAGTCATCTACCAAGGATATCCCTGGATTTCCGAACACAGATATATTACCAAAACGCCACTCCACATTTCCCCAAAATTAGAAGAGTTCCAACTCGCAAACCTTGTTTCACAGTTCCACCATTCTTAAACCACACACTCTCATCTCTTCACTGACTAAAATCCTGGCAAAGGAGATCTCCTATGGATTCATCCACTAATCCACCAACAATGGCACCCAAAACCCTTATCTTGGTCCTCTTCCTCCTCTCTTCCACCACCACTCCTGCATTCTCAGTTCAACCTAGCAAGCCCATCCTGAAAGCACCAGTTGACCTCCCCCCCTCCCCTTCCCCCTCTGTTACTCCCCCGACCCACCAAATTCCAACCATCCCATCATCTTCCCCACCCCAAACCCACCCAAATCCTGCCACCCCACCACCTCTACGAGTCACCCCACCTTCTCCTCCATCCAAATCTGCCCCTGAAACACCACCACCCTCCTCCTCTTCCTCATTGGATCCCAAACAGCTGATGGCCCTCCAGTCACTAGGAATCTCCCCCACCATCGATCCCTGTTCGCCGAATGTCCCCGGAAACGCCACCGTCTGCGATGCCGGTAAGCCTTTCAGGCACCTCATCTCCCTTCAGCTCAGCAACTGCTCCCCAGACATCCTGATGTCCACGACCGCCATGAAAACTCTTGATACGCTGCAATCTCTGGGGTTCGTCGACTGCCCAATAGATCCAATTAGGCTCTCTGACGAGCTCGCGGGCAACCTCAGATCCTTCACTTGCATCAACAGCCTGCTCAGATTGACTGGTGTGTGGCTCAGCAGGCTAGCCAATCTCACATATTTGACGGTTGAGGATGTTAGGATCAATGCGAGTGGGCCTTCAATCATCCTTAGCAGGATGAACAATCTGAGGTCTGTTAAGATTGCTAGAGCTAACCTCAGTGGTGTTTTGCCAAAAGAATGGCACCCCAATATTGTAGAGATTGTCTTCTCTGGCAATGAATTGAAGGGGCCTATCCCCAGTTCCATTACCCAACTCTCCGAGTTGAGGTCCTTGGATTTGAGCTCAAACAATCTATCTGGTTCTATCCCAGCCACAATTGGGGACCTCCTGATGCTTCAGAATCTCTCTTTCGCGCACAATTCGCTGGAGGGGCCGGTGCCGGGCTCGATGGCAGATATCCTTTCAATGGTTCATCTTGATCTGAGTGGCAACCAGCTAAATGGTTCTGTTCCTGGGTTTCTTTCTCAGATGAAGGGCTTGAGATATTTGAATCTTGAGAATAATAACTTTCAGGGTGTCGTTCCTTTCAATGCTTCTTTTATTAAGAAGTTGGTTGTCTTTAAGATTGGTGGCAACTCAAATCTGTGTTATAATACCTCAGTTGTTTCTTCAAATATTAAGCTGGGGATATCTCCCTGTGACAAGAATGGCTTGCCGCTCTCGCCACCGGATTCTTCATCGGCTTCGCCAGCAGCAGCTCCAAACGATGACAGCACCACAGAATCTGATAGTGGAAGCCAGCACAGTCATCACCATGGACCCAGTACTGTAGTTCTTGTAGTGGCAATTGGGCTTTCATCAATAGTTTTTCTGATCATCTTTTGCATTCTTCTGTCAAGATGGTGTTCATGATAGGATGGTTTTAGTGGAAATTGATGCAGTTGATGGAGAATTTACAGGATGGAATTGCAGATTGGCTCCATTTCTGAAAGCAAGTGGGAGTGGGCAATGTATTATACGCTCTAGAAAGACGATACATGCTCAAACTATTGGTCTCCAGCGTTCTGTATGTATAATCATCATTCTTTTAGGATCACATTCAAGAGGGTCAAGGTAGGGTTTATGAAAACCTGGTTGTTGTGGCACAGTGTATGGTTTTACTTTATTCTTTATTTAATTTCTTGCATTTCATGTATGTATTGATGAGTTCATGAGATTAAAATGTGTCTCAATTTTTATTCGTCATTTTTAGAATCACAAAGTTGGGTTAGAGCCAGTTTTTCTGGTACTTTCAATGCCTCCACCGCCCATCCCCCCCCCCTTTGTTGTATCTCTAGTGTCTTCCATTTGGAATTTTTTTGTGGTGTACTGCAAGAAACGAGGTTCTTTATTTGGGTATTTTATTCATCAAAAATGGATTGCACATGGGCTGGTGGCGGATGTTGGTGGCATGTTTTGGCTACGTTCTGTTTTATATATCTCACATTATAGGCGTGATTGACCTATCATCTTATACTAGAGTGTTTTTGTGGGTATGGTTGTAACTTGCTAGATTTGTGGTAGTTAATTAAGGTTCATATCTTCTGATCTTGCCAATTACGTTTTCTGATGCATGTGCCTGAATAATGTACAACCTATATTATTCATAGAATAGCAAATAATTCTTTAGTCATTTGTAGGGCAGGGATTGCTTACCAATTTGACAAAGTCCTCATGATCATGATGGAAGGATCTGGAATCTGAATTATTACCCGGAAAACCATCTACTTTTTATTTGTTACGCATGATGGTTTGGGCAGTTGGGCCCCTTGAAATATTGTGAAGGCTGTTACAGACTTAAAGCAGTAAACAAACCTCTGTCAAATTGAGCATTCTATAGTCTCCCTCACCGTTTCCATCCTTGAAATTGGTGAAATCATTCAACAAACAAAATAATCTATTTTCTGAAAAACTGGGCATTGACCAGAAAAAGGGGTTGATATCATTTATTTGGAGTAAAATAAACACACTCCGGTTCATGATATTTACATCCTCTTCTCTCTCGCCAGCAAAAGGAAAACCATCATTAAAATGATGAAATTGGCCACCACAAAAATTCTCCCATTCCAAAATCTGATTCTTAATGAATATGCATGTTGGTTCTGCAAAAATTTCGCCGAAAAAATGCAGGTAATTTGTTGCTTTCACTAAAAGTGGTTTCTCCTCCGACTCCTTTCTCACCAGTAACCTCTGCAAGAACATCTCCCATCCTTGAAATGGTGAAACCTACTAGAATCTCTCAGAATGATTTCTCTCCTAAAGTTCTTACTCATGAACTTGGCAACTTCATGGCAATCGGTGCACACTCTTAGATTCTTGGCCACCTGTATTGGCTTCCCACAAGGTGAGTTCAATATGCCAAAGGCCATCGCCCACTTCTCACTATGGCCACACAAAGCTTCTTCTTTTCCTTGCTCATCCAAGTCAATCAATGCGTATCTCTTGTTAGGAGTGTAGCCTTCCTCTTTCATCTGGACATTCAACTTCTCTAACAGCGTCTGTATGTGTTCAGAGTTCAATTTTGATCTATCCCTGGCAACAAATATATGTATCTTTCCTTTGATCTCAATCCAACTACATCCTGGATTCTTTTTCAGCCTGCGGCTAATGATCTTGGTTCTTAATTTTTCACAGATTCCCATTGCTCAACCTCTGCATAAATATTTGACAGAAGTACATAATACCCCGTATTGTCTGGTTCTAGTTCAAAAACTTTCTCTGCGACTTGTTCTGCTAGTTTGGCATCTCGGTGAAGCCTGCATGTACAAAGCAGTGCACCCCACACGGTTGAATCTGGATTTATCGGCATTGCTTCAATGAATTCATATGCTTTCTTTCAATGCCCGGCACGGCCTAGAAGATCAACCATACAAGCAAAATGCTCGAGCTTGGGCACAATACCATGGTCATTTCTCATAGAATCAAACAGTCTCCATCCTTCGTCAACTAAGCCTGAATGGCTGCAAGCATACAGAAGAGATATGAATGAAACCTCATCAGGCCTAATACCTGCCTCTTGCATCTGATTAAAGAGAGAAATGGCTTCTTCACCATAGCCATGCATACCATAACCAGCTATCATAACAGTTCACAAAACAAGGTCACGCTTTGTAATTCTATCAAAGAGAGCTTTCGCAAGACTTAGTGCACCAGATTTTGCATACATGTCAACAAGAGCATTATCAACGAAACCATCTGAGGGATACCCGTTTCTGATAACGCTGCCATGGATTTCCCTCCCTCGCTCCAGAGATGATAGACTTGCACATGCAGGAAGTATGCAGGCCATGGTTACTCCATTGGGATTTACTTCTTTCTGCATTTGGCTGAAACAAATCAGTGCTTCATTTGGAAGATGGTTCTTTGAATAGCCACCTATGATTGTGTTCCATGAGACTACGTCCCTGATATTCATTCTATCAAAAACCGATTGAGCATCCTCCATGCTTCCGCATTTTGCATGCATGTCCATGAGTGCATTAGCAACAAATAAATTAGACTCCAAACTGTTCCTTTCAATATATCGATGAATATCTTTCCCATGTTGAAGAGACCCATTGGAAGCACAAGCATGAAGAACACTGGTAATGGTGAAGAGATCTCGTCTAACACCTGACAATTCCATTTCATTAAACAATTGAATTGCTTTTTCCAAGTGCCCCTCTCGTGCATATCCAGAGATCATTGACGTCCAAGACACAACAGTTCTTTGTGGCATTCTATCGAAAACTCAAAGCGTACTTCAATTCTCCACACTTTGCGTACATATCTACTAGAGAGTTGCAAAGAGTGGTCTCTTCCTTGAAACCAGCTCTTAAGGCGTGACCATGAATCTCTTTTCCATACAAACCATGACCCAGTTCAGCACAAGCAGGAAGAATTGTAACCATGGTCGCCAAGTCCGACTCAATTCTGCAACTCTTCATTTCTCTGAGGACTTGAAAGGCCTCATTGGCCCTACCATTCAACAAAAATCCACCAATCATTGCATTCCATGAGATAACATCTCGTTCAGGCATTATGGCAAACACTTGTTATGCGCACCGTACCCTCCC
The DNA here is from genome assembly GCF_984573655.1 of Nuphar pumila. Classification (NCBI taxonomy): domain Eukaryota; kingdom Viridiplantae; phylum Streptophyta; class Magnoliopsida; order Nymphaeales; family Nymphaeaceae; genus Nuphar; species Nuphar pumila. Next base: position 5,698,903 of record NC_143263.1, on the reverse strand, counting down.
ACATTTCGAGTAAAACGATACAAGAGCATTACCCACTGTAACATAGCAATCAAACCCTGATTTTGTCAACAAACCATGAACCTGCTCAACTCCTTTAACACTTCCAACTGCAGCACAACACTTCAAACAAAACACAAGAAAAACTATAAGAGTCAGGGCCAACCCCATGTCTTTGCATCTCAACAAAAAGAAACACGCTTTCTTCATAATCACCCGCCTTTGCATACCCATTCATGATCATATTCCAAAGAAGGACGCTCTTTCTCATCAGACCATCAAACGCCCTTCTACCTTCTTTTAGATCCCCACACTTCAAATACATAAACACCACCTTTGCCTCCACAACACCATCTTCTTCAATGCCATAATGGGAGATACTAACATGGATTCTCTTTCTTTTAGATCCCCACACTTCAAATACAAAAACACCACCTTTGCCTCCACAACACCATCTTCTTCAATGCCATAATGGGAGATACTAACATGGATTCTCTTACCATCGACAAGAGATTTATGATCAGCCCACAGTTGGAGAAGGTTACAGTAAGTATCTACAGCCAATTGGACATTACTATGACTCTTGAACACTTTCATGGCTTCTTTCAGCCTACCATCTTCACAAAATCTGGAAATTTGTCTTCTGTAATTACTAAAGTCTTCATTTAATGGAGATGCCAAGATGGGTGTGGAAGATTTGGCAGGGGAACAGAAAATTTTGAACTTGGAAGTGGGTTTGAAGCAGAATCCATTGGTTTGTGATGGGTGCCTCTGATTCCCTTCATTGATTGGAGAGATGTGGTACTTGGAACGTACGAGGGTGAGTGTTTCCATGAGATGAAACCGGACGATTGTGAAAATTGATCCACCCGTTGCTTTGAAGGGTGGCGGATTTGGTGGGACCGTTATGGTGTTCCGTCATTAAAAATATCTTTGCTATTGTTTGTATAGTTAAAAAAAAGTCTTACCTACACGGCACCTTGTAATTTAAAAAAAATCTTGAGTTACCATACATAATACACTCTCCCCCTCCCCCAAAGTATGTCCATAAATCACTCTTCTCTCCTTCCTGGTTGGTTGACCATTAAAAAAAAAATTATACATGAGGTTGGCCAGCCCCATGCATAAACATTTTCAATAAAATGTGTTTGAAATGCATACAATTGTTTATGAATTTATTCATCTTATTTATCATAAAAAAATAACATAATCTAAGCCCATCCACATGGATGGACTATTATGTTTTAATTTAAATATATATTAAATCATATAAAAGGTATATATTTCCTTTAATTGTATATTTTAATAATTAATTATAATGTATTTTAAACATATACATATTTGTATGTCTTTATCTATTTGTGTCATAAAAAATATATATAAACATAATTTATCTAGGCCCGACCATATGGGGCCGTTAAATATCTATGCCTCTAAAGTACCATAACTAAAGATTGCACTGATACTGCATTACATGGTTACATCAAGTTCTTCAGTATTAAGTATCACCTGTGAATCCTACATTAGAATGAAAAGTTCTTATTGGTAATTGAGTCTCCAGTTTCTCTATGAATTTACCATAATTATAAAGTCTGCTGATGCTCTCCATAACAGTTCCAACATGCATTTGAGTAACGGAAGAGAGTTTGCTAATAGCTGCAACCAAAAGGTTATGAATCTTTTGACAAGTCCAATCCCCAATATCTTTGTTTTTTGGTGGCAATGCATCATTTCTTGTAAAAACTCCACTTTATGTAGGAATGCATATGGGTAGGACTTCGGATCCCAAAATACACTGGAGATTTGGATCTGTTAGGATCTAGGACAGCCAAAATTTGCAAAAGTCTCTTTCTGAATCGGACTAGTTTGCAACCCTAATTTTATGGTTGTGTTGCAGTGTGTAACTAATTCTTAAAGACCGTGCCCACAAGGGCTTCACTCGTCTGGTAGGAGCGACTTGTGAATGTCACCAAGTTGACAGGCCATCACAAGTTCAAAACCCATGGTGTCTCTTGCCGCAAGGTCAGAGCTGGGGCATACTCCCCAATTTGCAGGAGTGAGCCCAAGGGTTTTACCAACTGAAGGTTAGCCAATGTGCGGCTTGGTATAAAAAAAAACTCTGATACTGAGGTACCTCTGACAAACCATTCACCTACAAGAATTTTCCTTGTTTTTCAACCATTCATTTTTTGTGTTTTTAATAATCTACAAGATGAATGACTATTTTTTTTTTGTGGAACCCATCCGAGAGGTCCAACCATGGGAATTGGGGTTGCCTCATAGCATGGATGAACGGCATCCAAGGTCCCCTGACATGACCTGATCTTGTCTCTGACTCTTTTTTTTTTTTTAAAGTTCAGTTGGGGTTAAGCAGACCCCTATCCATCATACAACTATACCATTGGGTTTTGAACCTGCAACGCCCCAACATAAGGTGACGCTCCTACAAGACAAGCAGAGCCCCCGTTGGTATCTTGTCTCTCTACTGGTGAAACCCCAAATGGAATCTTGCCACTCAACAACTTGGCCCTTGTCAACATCATGAGTGCCTCATTCAAAAAACTAAAAAGAAAAGAAAAAGAAAAGAAAAAGAAAAAAGATCATTTTTATGAATAAACAACCAAACAATCATCTAATAATCTCCAAGGGAACATAGATATTATAAACGCTTTATGTTGGTGTTCTAACTCTATCCATTGATGAATCTCTAAAGCAATGGTTGCCACAAAAAAAGAAAAAAAAAAGCAGTTTGGTTGGCCATGAGATAGCATCGCTCTCCCATCAAAACTATCAAATAATAATGAGAGGACGATGATAAATCATTTTAAAAAAAATGAATGGCACCCATCAAAACAGTGAATATTCTTACAGGTTTTGGATGCCGTTCATCATGAGATCAACAGCATCCAGAGGTGCCATGGTGGAATACCGTCAAAGCAGGCTCATCCCATCTCAATAATAATCCCTCATGTTTAGATATTAGGTGCTCGGCAAAACAATCTACCACAGATTTTTCGGTCCCAACTTTTTTAAATATATATATATATATATATATATATATATATATATATATATATATATATATATATATATATATATATATATATATATATATATATATATAAAATAAACCTTGTTGGTGTCCAACCTGTTCTTTCCTCGTAGCCAATGTTGACCTCCATCGTTTGGCCAAAGTGTTAAAGCTATTAAAATAATATTTAAAAAATTAATTTTAAGTTATTTTTTATATTTATTAAAAACCAATTCAAGTCATTATCATATCATTTTTTTGTCATACGTGACAACATGCTCGTAACAAAGCAAGCTCCTTGGTGGAAGTGGTACAAGGGTTTTAACAAGGGGTGTCAATGGGTCGGGTTAACCAAAATCGATCCAAACCAAACCCTATAGGATCCCGGTATGATGACAAATAAGAAGATCCGATTAAGACACGGGTTTGGACCTTAAGGTCTGATTAATGCATGGGCCAGGTATAGTTTGTGAAATTTTAGAACCCGACCTGACCCAAGTTTCGATTGAGACCTGCAATTTTTCAATGTAAAAATGATAAAAAAATATTATTTTAGCAGGTATGACCCGGATCTTGTTTATGTAGTTTTTATCGGGTTTGAAAATGGTTTTTCTTATAGTAGACTCGATTAGACTCATGTCCGAACTCAATACCATGCCAAAAAATTTGGTCCAAGTCTGGTTTCACCTGGGTATGAACTAAACCCGATCCGTTGACACCCTTACTTTTAACTACTTGGGGATGGACTATAGAGCATAGCGTCAATCTCTCAAACCCCACCACCTGAAACAATGGGGGTTCCTCCATAAATATCTAATATATATATATATATATATATATATATATATATCACAAGGACATGGACATGAACATGGACGAGACTTGATACAAGTCTGAGGTGAACATGCAATTTTTCAGAAAACTAGAATACGAGGACATAGCTTTTTTAATATTTTAATTGATAAAATAATTTTGTTTACATTTTAATATATTTAAAATTGCATTATTAAAAATAGCTTTGAAATTATATAAAAATAATACTAAAAATATTCAACGTGTCATGTAAGGTGTCCACTTGTTGCGTCCTGTCTCTTAGATACGAGACCTTAAATGGCGTGTCCCTGCCACATTTTTGGATTCGGCTCCAATTTAGCTTTCAAAATTGGATCTCTAGACCCGGTTGTGATTTTAGTTTCTACGACTCTGTACCAGCTGCAAACTTTGTCGGTTTTTATCAGATCTGATACCGTTTGCTTATCCGATCTAATCCTAATCGGACCATATGTGATGTGGAAAATGGGTCGGATCGTGTTGGTAACCGGGTCGGATATATGACCTATTTGAATCGCCATAGATTACTTGTCGTATCATCCACGATACTCCGATTACGGGCAAAAAGGTGATATTCGGATCAGGATTTGATAAATATTCTCTATCCATACCCGAATCCGAACCGCTGTACAAACTTCCAAAACTCGAGTCACCCGCGCTCCACCGCTCGTCCGGCGCGTGCCACAAACTCGGGTCTAGCGCGCACCGCACGTGCTTCCGTTGTTCTCCACAGTCCACACACACAATCAGGAAGAGGTCCACCGGAAGAAGGAGGTCAGAGCCCAGATTCTTCTCACGACTCTCCTTGCTAATCTACCGCAAGTCCCCAGTCCATCGCCCTCGACCGACACGTGCGCGTCCCTTCCTCCTCTTCCAGTAAATATGGAAACTTTGACGCAATCTCTCTCTCTCACTCAGAGTCTTCTCCAAGAAGCCTCCTCCTCTCTGAGGAGGTCCCTCTGATTAACTTTTATTATTTCCATTTTCGCAGTATTTTGATTAATCTTTTGGGCCGTCGATGGCTCAGTTGCTCCCTCCGATCTGCACGGACGCCCTCAAGCTCCGGAATTATTGCGCGTCGCCCATCGGAGCTCGCCAGAATTTCCTCCGGCCGTTGATAGATCTCCCGGTTCCCGGCGTGCGTCGGCCGGAGTTGAGGATGAGAGCCGCGACGCCGAGCTTGGTCTCGGGGGAAGCCGACGCCGACGATTACTACTCCATTCTAGGCGTCGTATGACTCTCTCTCTCTCTGAGTTTTTCTGATTGGAATTGGATAGATTCTGGCGTTTTATGTCGATGATTGGATTAAGAAACGTCATCTTCAGTAATTTTGCAGCGAGTCAGTAATCGTAGTGGGATTGAGTATGTTAGTTAAAGTCGAGTTCAGCTATGTCGTTGATCGATCGGAAGGATCTCCTGGTTGTCAGAGTACATAAAAATGATTAGCATGCATATGCATGGTTGATATGGATTTGTGGATGCTGGTTCGAATCAATGACCGTTCTTTCTATTGCTCGGTATTCCTCTTACACGTAAAACGTTCTTGCCCTGCTGATGCTAGTAGATCGGTTCATTGATTTAAAAAATGACGCTCTCTAGGAAATTCAATTTGTTGTGATCTTCGGAAATGATAATTGGTAAGATTTTGATGACGCAGTAGCGCCCCTTCTTTATCGCTGATATTCTATTGATTTTAGGCAACAGAGTAGTCTTTGTAAATTATAGTTGTGATCTCTGGTTGCTCTAATTGCTCATTAGGGGATTTAATGGGATGTTGTTGGTCGTGTGTGTTCCTCTCTCGAATGTTTGGTTTGTGGAATAAAAAGTATAATCCGTGGAATTGAGAGATCGTTATTTGGAATTTGGTAAGAGATGGAATATATGGTCACATGGAAACTAGGAAAATGTGTGCGTGGTTGCGCATTTCTCGTAAAATGCCATTTCTTTATCGTTTGTGAAATGCTGATGTCCTGGCTTCTAGCGGAATCACATAGAATCACCTTCTCAACCTCAATCAAACATGTCCCTTACATTTTATTTCGTTTGGAAATTTAATTGTTTTGATGTAGGATTATTGCGTGATCATCAGTATGAACAAAGAAATAAATATGTGTGTGTATGTATATTGATTCCAGTAGTTAAAAAAAGGGGCTTCCATTTAAGATGATTTGCGTGGATACTGTCTAATGCACCCTTGGATGGAGACTATAAATGTCCACATGAAAGATTTTGAGGTGACACAGATTTTAGTTCTATACAGGAAGGAGTGGAGAAATAGGACCTTATACCATGTAGTCTGGATAAGGCCATGGGTGTGTTTGACTCCCTCTCCAGGTTAGGACAGAGTAAACAGCACAGGACAAACAGGACAGTGTTCCTCTCCAGGACACACTGTCCAGTTTGACATGAACAGGTTATTTTTATTTTTAAAAGTGTACCGCATTCCAGGGAGGTTGGTACAAAAAAAACAGCATTCCGTGCATCTGTAGGACACACGGAACGCCGCACTTCTGCTGTTTGATAGCGGGTGCATGACCAGCATCCACGGTGACCCATGCGATGCCGGGATGTGAAATCAAACACATGGTCACCAAGCTATGGGTGCAGGTTTGCCAGGCTCCTAGAAACTTTGTAGGCTGGGGTATGCTGGGAGCTTTGGCCTGAGAAACAGAGAATTTTGTGATAAAATCCCTATTTTTTGGTTAGTCAGTTTACTCTTTTGATTCTCATTTTGTTATGTACAAGTAAACCTCATTGTGCTAGAGCAAGTAATTCTTTACTTCCTATCTTTATGTCAATTTTTGTGTTGTAGATGCCAGATTCATCACCAGCTGAGATAAAAAAGGCATACTACAACTGTATGAAAGCTTGCCATCCTGATTTGAGTGGAAATGATCCCGAGACAACTGATTTTTGTATGTTCATTAATGAGGTTTATGAGGTGAGCTCTTTAAAAGCAAAGTGATTGTCTCATTCTTGTGAGTGTATCCTCCCTTTTAATTTTTGTTCTTCTTTATTAAACTGGTACAGGTACTAAGTGACCCTGTGCAACGCATGGTTTATGATGAAATCCATGGGTATGCATTAACAGCTAACAATCCTTTCTTGGATGATTCCAAGCCAAAGGATCATGCTTTTGTCGATGAGTTCAGTTGTATAGGTGCATATCGCTTCCATCTTTTGTTCTTTTCCCCAAGATAGTAAATAAATCATACTGCTAAATCTTTTTCCTTCCTCGTCAATACCCATCTAGGGCTTAGTTGGCCCTCTACCTGCAACACGTGAATCTGAGACCAAGCTTCATTTACTGGTTGCTTGAAATAGCAAATTCTGTGGTTAGCTTCATTTACTGAGGACAAATTATATTAAAATCTTCATGTGGCATCTTTTGCTGACAACTTGGACAGGCTGTAAAAATTGTGCCAATTTAGCCCCAGATGTATTTAAAATCGAGGAGGATTTTGGAAGAGCAAGAGTTTGTTCCCAATCTGGGAACCCTGGCCTAGTTCAGCAAGCTATTGACGGTTGGTAAGTGGTAATTTAGGCATTCTGTCTGCATTCTTATGAAGTGAATATTTAGGTATTCTGTGATTAAGCTATATGAACCATACATCTTTTATTTAAGTGTTGGTAATAAGCAAACTAGATCTCAATGCTGGGTGATATGTATGGATTCATCCTTGGTTAAGTAAATGGAGGAACCTGCTGGAAATGATCTTAACATGCATTAAGAATCTACTAAACTAATAATTAGAAAGAAAAGAGAAGGAACTCTTGAAGAAACTTCCTGCCACATGGGAGAGAGGAAAATACCTCACTATTAAAGCTCTTAACGACCTATGGTTTTGGTTTGGATTGCACTAACTTTGGCGCAGGGAGGGGGCACACCACAAATAATTTTGCCAACTAAACAGTGCTATTCACAACTAGCGAGCATGTTAATTTGTTCTGTTCATACTTGTAATTCTTGCTGCAAGAAAGCCTATGAGGTTCAAAGCCTTTCCTAATGAAATTAATAGAACAATTAGAATAATTTGATGGCAATAGTGGGATGCGAGACTATTTTGAAAGCTATGCCACAAATACCACAGATATTTTGAAAATATCGTTATTTTAACATGATATTTTCAATGGCTGATCTTATACAAAAAATAATGCAAGCTATACAAAAATCTGAATTTGAAAATATTGCATTTTTTATGCAATTTTAACCCATTATTAATGCAATAAGGGCAGTTTTGGCAATACTTTTATATTATATATTTTAAGTACATTGTTATTGTTTTATGTCTACCATTATTTTTTGAGATTTTCCCGAGAATAACAAGATTTCTGAAATGCAAGATTGTCCATCACTGAGTTTTTCCTTAAGGGGCGGGGGGGGGGGGGGGTTGCATCACACGGAAGGAGGCTCCGCACCACAATCCGCGTGGAGCCTCCTTCAGCAAAAACAGAGTCAGACCCCCCTGGGAAGCGTGGTCATGTTGATTTTGGGGCTCTGTTTGCGTTGCCACGGTGGGGCCTGCAGAAACACTTCATGCTTTGTGCGTTTCTGTGGAAACCCCACCGTTGTCGTGACACACAACACACCCTAAATGTTTCCAAGTAACGGTATTTTCTTCTTTTTCTAGATTTGCTTCATTATTAATTTAGAGCTGAATGGTACCTAGATGACAGCGCATTGGTAAAATAGTATTGTAATAATATCACACAAATATTCAAAATTTACTGAGCAGTACTGACATTCTGTTGGTATGATAATATTATACGAAATGTGACAAATATCCAAAAATTATTGTCTTTGAAGATGTTATGGTGTCCTTTTGTTTTTTGTTGCAAATTCTTGATGGAAACATGGCAATTCAAATAATCAAACAATTTGGCCTACTCTATAAATAACTTCCCTTTTGAATTTTATAAAAAAGACTCGTTCGAATTATGATGTTAATCAGTATTCTATGGCATGAGTTTGGCTTATAAACAGAACATACTTAATTTGGTGATTTGAATATGTGTTTCTTCTTTGTTCACTAAAAGCATTGACATATATCTTATGATATGAAGTATTTGATGCATTCAAGTCTCTTTTCTTGCATTCTCAGCCCAGTAGATTGCATTCATTGGACTTCTGCTGCACAGTTATCTCTGCTTGAAGATGAGATGCGCAGGGTAGAGAGAGTAAATGTAAGATAAATATTCTTTGAAACCTCAGGTCATCTTTTAGGGATATATTAGCTCTGTGACATGACTGCTTATTTTTCCTGGTTTTGACATGTTCCTCTGGTGAATGACTGTGTGTATGCACATGCGCGTGCATGTATATGTGCATGCACGTGTGTATGCATGCATGTATATCTTCTTCTTGCAAAAAATAAATATCATGATTAAATGCCAATGCTCGTATGCATACCCTGGTGTAAAATGTATCTATGTAATATGACATGTATATCACAGAACCGCTCTACAATAAAAAACAGTATCACTTGTCTGTTCTCTAGAGTTGTTAAGCATAGTTTACTATGCATCAATGTGAATTTGGTCTTTTAGTAGACAGTTTGGAACTTTGGATAGCAGATCCATGTTTTTACTGAACAAATCCACATGGAAGAACTTTGTTTTAAGATTCTAAGAATTTGTAATTAGTTTTCATAGTCTACTATGTTGTCTTTTTATTATTGGTGACTGCATAATTCTGTATGTTAATGGTGATCATTTAATATGGGCAGGTTGGCCTGATGCTTTCTGGGATGGGAGCTTCTCTTAATGTTTTTGCAATGGTATGACTACAAACCTCTCTGCTGATCACAAAATTTTCTTCTGCAATTAGCTTGAGCTTTATCAGTAATGAGTTTGGCCTTAGTATCTTTGCTGAAACTCTTGTTGATTCTTGTCTTCTTTTTTATATGTGTATCTTGTTAAATATGTGAGCGACCTATTTAGATTACATACAAAAAAATCAGAGACATGGTTGGCAAGAACACTGAATTTGGTTGATGTTATATTGCACCATTTGTTTAACCAAAAAGCATCTACACTGGAAAAAATCACTGGTGTACCCAGTGACAGACTACATCCATGTTGATTCAAATGACTAGAGAAGACCATGTTATTAAGTATGTACGCCTTAAGGCATGACGCATACACCTCAAGGAGAGGCCTATGCCTCATGCCTTGAGGCATAGATGCTTCTGAGGCGTGCGCTTCCGGCCATGAAGCGCACGCCTCAGGGAAGGGCCTGCGCTTCAGTCATGCATAGGTGGTCAAAGCTCTTTTTTGACTAGTATACAAAAGAAAAAAATGATTAAAATAGAGTGGGGCGTGGGGTGCCCCAACCCTTGCATTACGGAGTCACCAGCACCAGTGGGGCTGTTACCCTCGTGTGCACGGACTGTTACAGCCATGCCAACTACCTAAATCAACTATTTCTCTCTCTCTCTCTCATGAGATCCCTCTGAGGACAGAAACTTGTCTGCGGAGGTGAAAACGAAGGATGAAAGAAGAGATCTGCTTTTTGACATGCCACTTAAAGGGAAATGCTATTTGCTAGTTTTCCCAGAGGAAGGGGAACGATCGGCTGATCGATACTGTATGGAAACAGGAACAAAAGAAGAACGAAGCTTCCCTCCCTCCCTTTGCAAACCTCCTCCTCCTTTTGTTGGGACATAATCCTTTTGCCTGCATGGCATATAATTGTAATTTGTTTTGTCATCTCTATGGGTGCAATATTGTTCATTATAGAGATAAAAGAAATAAATAAAATAAATTTCTTATATTTAGATAAAGTGCTGGAAATTATGCTATTATAACATCATGCCTTAACTCTTGGATTTCTTTCTTTCTTTCTTTCTCTCTCTCTCTATATATATATCAGAACCACTAACATGCATAACAAATAACAATATAAACAAACAAACAATATATACATATATATATATATATATTGTTCATTATAGAGATAAAAGAAAGAAATTAAATAAATTTCTTATATTTAGATAAAGTGCTGGAAATTATGCTATTATAACATCATGCCTTAACTCTTAGATTTCTTTCTTTCTCTCTCTCTCTCTATATATATATATTGTTTGTTTGTTTGTTTTTCTTGTTATGCATGTTAGTGGTTCTGATACTTGCGCTTCACTTCATGGTGGCTGCAACGCTTTGCCTTGCTTCAATGCTTCTAACAACCTTGATTCACACACACATGCATACCCATGAGCGCACACATATGCATACCTGTGCACATATATACGTGTGTGTGTGTGTGTGTGTGTGTGTGTGTGTGTGTGTGTGTGTGTGTGTGTGTGTGTGTGTGTGTGTGTGTGTGTGTGTGTGTGTGTGTGTGTGTGTGTGTGTGTGTGTGTGTTTATTCAGTCAGACGCTCATGGAATCTTTGATTCTGCAGATTACATGTATATATGAGGCATCTATAGTTCTTCGCGATGATTCCTCTTAATCAGTTTTCTTTTGAAAAATGATTTTCTTAAAAAATCCACTAGTCTCAGTTATTTGTTGCTTATGCTAAGGTTGTATGCGAATGATAAATTATAACAATTTCATAAATGGCAACAACCATTTCTGTCTTTCAGTTTTGCTCAAGGCTTTTTTGCTAGAAATATCTGTTAAGCTTTTTAGTTGCAGCCAACTGGCCTTGGTAATTGTTGAACCGGGTGATAATTCAAAGTATGTTATAATGTATGTGCTTGCCATAGATAGATATTAATCATGTCGGTATATAAAGGCTGAATATTTGTTATGGTCTGACATGAAGCACTTGATAGATTGTGAGAAAATTAGTGGGATCACTAGATAAAAGGTACTGTGTGAGTCAAATATAAACCCATAAATAAAGGTCTACAACTTCATGCAGCTAGTTAGTTTGTATTTGTCTCATTCCAATCATAAAAAGAGATACAGTATCTAACGATCATGCCTAGACACCATCTTCACCTCAGGACTATATATGTTACCTGGACACTGATACATGAGTGCAAAGTATCGGGCATGTTGGGCCTTAAAAGGTTAGACATGGCTATCTATCTATCTATCTATCTACACACACAGTGGAAAGATCCAACATCTATTAAAGCTGATTTTTGATAAAGAGTCTGTAGCCTGAAACAAATGTAGTATGCATGAAAAAAAAATTGGGTGTTGTCACGAGGCCAATAACTTGACAATTTCTCTGAAGTCTGGCTGAATCAGAGAAGAAACATAGATGTAGGAGACTTAGATTCAGTTGATAGACAGTATGCAACTTGAAATGAACCTGGTTGACGGCCCAATTCTGCTATGAGATGCCTGTTTCAAGACGTTGCTGACTTCAGAGGCATGCCATGTATTTCAAACATTTAGGTTTGATGTAGTGTACAGAATTTTAAATTGTTAGCTGGACATTCATTATGGTTTTGAGAAACATATATACCTGTACTTTCATAAATTTGTATTTTTTTTACTTTTGAGCTCTGCAATCATTGATTCATTATGAATTTCCAAGTTTTCTTAGTTAAAGATTAAGACATGAATTATCTCTGTGGCAGGCACGTTCTAGGTGGGAAAAGCGTCAAATGAAAGTCTTGGTAGGATATTGGCTCTTAACAGATTTTCTGTTTACATAGTGTATACCAGTTTATGCTAATTTGAATATATGTGATTTTAGGAGGGATTGTTTCCTTTTCTTAGTGATGTTTGTTGAATTCCCAAGTCATTTTCTCAGTATGTTCAATTTGCAATTTCTATAGCAATGTCAGTGCTTATCATGATTTTCCACCATCTTCATTGCATGAATTATTTTCTGGTTCTTTTCTTCCCCTATTTCACTGCTGGAAAGCATGTGTTTCTTGAGAACAAAAAGAATGTGTGTAATTGACATGTTCTGTGAGAACTGTTTGTATTATTAGTCTTGGTATCTTCTGCAATTCTAGTGAACTTTAATTTTCAAACAATGTAGAAAGACGTTTAGGAACTATTCACGTTCATCTGCTAATCATGCATTCACAAATTAACAAATATTGGTGAAATATTGAACCTGTCAGAAACTGTTTTGTATTCTTCTTGTTATCTTCTGCAATTCTACTGAACTTCAAATTTCAAACAATGTAGAGAGAGGTTTAGGAACCATTTACTTTCAGCTGCTAATCATGCATGCACATTAACAAATATTGGTGAAACATTGGAGTTCTTGCTTTCATGGCATTTAATGACATGCAAACATTAGGAGAACCTGATTCCTAAAAAACCTGTCAATGCTTCATGATTTTGCTGCGATATCATGACTCTGCTTGGATAACTCTTAAAAATGTGTAGTCCAAAAGTATAAAGAGAAAAACCCTTTCACAACTGTCACTTAGGTACAGGTGCGGATGCGGGTACGGGTACGGGTACGGAGGGTATGACACGACAATTCCAAAAAATGTGGGTGCGGGGACATGGCTATATATATATATATATTAAATATCACATAAATAAAAATAAATTCAAAATAAACAAAATATAATCTAAATATGTATGCTATATCTAAAATATGTATTATATACTGAAAATATAAAGTTATAAACTGAAAATATAATTATAAATTATAAATTGAATACAAACTTGTATGTACGAGGGTAAAATGGCGTGTACAGGTGTCGCTGTGTGTCAACATGGGGACATGCGTGTCGACATGAACACGGATACAGAGGGCAAAATGGAGTGTCTGTGTGACATAGTTTTGTGAGAGGATGATCGACCTCTAACAGAGCAAAAAAACCTTAATGCAAACACGCATGGAACTCGACAAGAAGACGGAAGAAAGAAAATAAAAAAGATTTTTAATGTGGTTCGGCTGAATGCCTACGTCCACGATCCTCACACTCTCTCTACTAAACTCATGAGAGGGAGGTTCCCTTAATATTAAGGATTACAATCAAGGGGGAGATCTTTCCAGGTCATTAGATCCCCAATCATCATACCACATTTTTTGTTGGTAAGGGCTACAAGGATATTTTATTTCCCTGACCAATTTCTTGACTCTACCTTATCTTTTTTATCTTCACATCTTCCAAATGTGGACTCTTACTTGGTTGTCGACTTTATCTTTCTGGATAGAGGTTGATTGAAGATAAGTCTTGAGTCATTTGGTTATTGAGCTAGATCTGGATCGCGTTAATTCTGGACTGGGACTGGATCAAGTTGGATGGAGTCTGGGTCTTCTTTAACACACCCCCTCAAGCTAATATCCGTGAGATTAAGCTTTCTTCTTAAATAACTAAAAATTGATCCTCCCAACAGTTTTTTGAGTATGTCTGCTAACTGCTCTTGAGATGCTACAAATTTGATTTCAATTTCTTGCTTTGCTACTTTTTCTCTGACAAAGTGAAAATCCACTTCTATATGTTTAGTCCTGGCATGAAAGATAGGATTTGCAGACATATAGGTAGCTCTGAGATTGTCACACCATATGACTGGGGTTTTGGATTCACAAATCCCAAGTTCCCGCATTAACTGTTGTAACCAAAGTAATTTTGACACTCCTCCAATTAACGTTTTGTATTCATCTTCAGTACTGGGTTTAGCAACCGTTTGTTGCTTAGAGGACTTTCAGTGCAATACTTTGACCCAAGGGAAGACAAGTACCCATTTGTGGATCTTCAATCATCTGGGCAACCAGCCCAATCAACATCAGTGTAGGCAGACAACACACAATTGTTGGATCTGGATATTTGAAGACCCAAATTGATGGTGCACTAGAGATATCTTAGGATACGCATTACAAGCAACCAGTGAGTATCCGTTGGATCGTGTATAAATTGACATGCCTTATTTACTTCATAGGATATGTCAGGCCTGGTGAAGATCACATATTGCAGAGCTCCCTCAATGCTGCGATATTGGGTTGGATCTATGAGTTTGTTCCCTTCATATCTGGATATCTGAACGTTGGCTGCCGCAAGAATTGTAAGAGGTTTGCATTTTTTCATTCTTGTTTTGACAAGAAGATCATATATATATTCTCTTTGGGTAAGTAAAATTCTTACGTCATTCTTAATAACTTGGGTTACATCAAGGATCTGCTTTAAGCCCTTTCCTATTTGCGATAGTGATGGATGAGCTTACGAGATCAATTCAAGAAAATGTACCGTGGTGTATGTTGTTTGCTGATGATATTGTTTTGATTGATGAGTCTAGAGCTGGGGTTAATGCTAAGTTAGAATTATGGAGACAGACATTGGAAGCTAGAGGTTTTAAGTTGAGTAAGAGTAAAACTGAATATATGGAATGTCGGTTTAGTAAGCAACGAAGTAGTGATGGGAGTGTAGTGAAGCTTGGTGAGCAAGAAATACCAGTGAAGGATTATTTCAAATATTTGGGATCCATCATTCAAAAGTATGGAGAAATTGATGGAGATGTAAATCATAGGATAAAGGTTGGGTGGATGAAATGGAAAAGTGCAACTGGAGTGTTGTGCGATCGTAGAATGCCATTGCGGTTGAAGGGAAAGTTTTATAGGACGACTATTAGACCTGCTTTACTATATGATACGGAATGTTGGGCTGCCAAGAGACATCATATTCAAAAAATGAGTGTAGCTGAGATGCGGATGCTTAGATGGATGTGTGGAAATACAATAAAAGATAAGATTCAGAACGAGGAGATACGTAAGAAGGTAGGTGTTGCACCCATTGAGAATAAGATGCGAGAGAATCGTTTACGGTGGTTTGGACATATTCGGCGAAGGCCTAATGATGCTCCAGTTAGAAGGTTGGAGAAATGGGAAAATATATTAGTTAAAAGAGGTCGGGGTAGGCCTAGGAAGACTTGGATGGAGATGATAGGAAAGGATATGAATGCTTTGAACCTCACCGAGGACATGGCATTGGATAGAAATGATTGGAGGAAAAGGATTCATGTGGAAGACCCAAAATGAATTTCTTTTTTGGTTCATATCGCTGACCCCAATTGTTTTGGGATGAAGGCGTAGTTGTTGTTGTTGTATTCTTAATAACTTCTATACCCAAGAAAAAATGCAAGACTCCTAAGTCCTTTATTGAAAACTTTACACCAAATTCACCAATAAGTTGTTGAACTCTTTCCTTAGAACTTTCGGTTATTATTATGTCATCAACATAAACCAGAACATATAAGGTTTCCTCAGTTGAGATTTTGATAAATAAAGATATGTCAGCTCTAGAACCAGTAAAACCCAATCTTTATGGGTATTGTCTGAACCTTTCGAGCCAGGCTCTGGGAGCTTGCTTCAATCCATAGAGAGCTCTATTTAATTTGCAAATATAGTGAGGAACCTTTATGTTTTCAAAACCGAGGGATTGTGACATATACACTTCTTTCTTTAGAAAACTGTGGAGAAAAAAATTGTTAACATCAAGTTGGTGTATAACCTAATTACGACAGGTGGCAATGGAGAGCACTATGCAAACAGTTGTGGGTTTAATTAACCACAGGGCTGTAGGTCTCGAAATAGTCTATCCCTTCTTGTTGGCTATATCCATTAGCCACTAAACGAGCTTTGAACCTAGCAACGCTCTCATCTGCATGTTTCTTGATTTTATAAACCCACTTGCACCTGACTACATTAGATGTAGTCTCAAGTGGAATAAGGGTCTAAAAGCCTCATGCTCCTCTTTCCTGGTTTGATGCCATTTTGGTTCATTGAAAGCTTGCTTGAAATCAACTGGTTCATATTCTTGAACCAACTGATCAGACCAAAACCAAAATAATAAGGTGATGAATCAGTGAATCTCGGTCTTAGGGTTCCATCGTAAGATCGAGTTACCATTTGGGCAGTCTGACCTTGGATTATCAAGAACATCGACCTGTAGGCGACTCACGCATATATTCCAAAACCTGTTTAGACCTGATTTGTGACTCATTTTTCAACCACCTTGTCACTTTCTCACTGGTAACAGGAATTCTGGTTTTAGCATAAAAACTGTTTTCATCAAACTTGACATGTCTTGCCATTTAAATATTTTTAGAAACCGGATCAAAACACAGAAAACCTTTATACGAGGTTCCAACACTAAGAAAAACACATGCCTTAGACTTAGGGTTCAACTTTGAGTGGTTATAAGGAACAAGATAAAGGTATCATGTGCACCCAAATTTTTTTGAATAATCATAACTGGGGCACTTTCCAAGGAGCAATTCATATTGTGTTTCACAGTATTTTGTCACTCTCATCACCTATGCACACTTGACATAAAGGGAACTATTATTTGGGACCTAGAACTACATCTATTGTCATATGTATATCATGTTGGATATCCATGATTCAAAACTTACGGTTAAGACAGTTTTAGAATTATATTTGCAAGAAAGCAAAAGTGTACTGAGGTTCCATGCTTATTTCTTACTATCTAGTCAATCAACTCTAACCACATATTGGGTTTTAACAAATGACAACATTATCATCTTTAGAATATTCTGTATGTTAGTTTGAAATGGACAGCAAACAAAGGTTGCAACTTGATCTCTGAATGCCATTTTGAATTACTTGGATGCTATGTCACATGGGTGCGGGTGCGGGGGTGCAGCACTTTCAAAAAACTTGGGTGCGGCGGTGTGGCAAAAATATAATATATATATATATATATATATATATATATATATATATATATATATATATATATATATAAAGTCTAAAAGTTAGACATAAATGACCCTAGGTGTGTTGACCGCACCGGGTGCCGCACGCGCACCCGCGTCGCGTCGACGCGGGTGCGGCACCTAGTTGGCCGAGTCCCTGTGACATAGCTTGGATGTAACATGTAAAAGAATAGATGATTTCTTGGCATATCCACACTAAATTTGTAATTTGTCATCTTTGACATGCAGGAAAAAGCTAAAATCAGGATGATGAAGAAAAACACATCTGGAAAATCTGAATCATATTGGAGCAATCTTTGGGAAAACCCTATTAACTACAGAGATGCAGGTATTTGCTTTTCAAGTCTTGCACACAGAGATGATTCAGTTCCTTGAAACGCTTTATCATCATTTTATAGTTTCACTTCTATTTGCGACAACTTGTGGGTGTTTGAGAGATCAGGT
Source organism: Nuphar pumila (assembly GCF_984573655.1). Taxonomy (NCBI): domain Eukaryota; kingdom Viridiplantae; phylum Streptophyta; class Magnoliopsida; order Nymphaeales; family Nymphaeaceae; genus Nuphar; species Nuphar pumila. The sequence goes on along the minus strand of NC_143263.1, from coordinate 5,680,995 downwards.
AGGGCATGAGACCTAGTGAAAGCCCTTGCCTTTGTTTTGCTAATGTAGGAAAAGTTTCGACACAACATTTGCTGTTCATTGTTTCGACTTCAAAATGCAATGCGTTCTGCCACATGAAATTATTTTTTCCATTATTAAGCTCTACCGCGTCAGGGCTGCTTCTTCAATGCCAAAAACTTGGAGGCTCTGTTTCTTGTTTAATTCTCTTTCCGCTTCCATGGAAAGGTTAACACCGGTAGCATCGGCCTGGTTCATATGTTTAAACCAGAACAAAGTAGTACATTGGAAATTCTTCACATCTGGGGAATTTTGTAGCATCGAAGAATGGTTGGAATGGTTGGAAGATTAAGAAAAAGGCAAATATTGGGCAATGGTGCACCATTTCAATCAACAGATTCAACAGATAGTTGGGCTTGAAATGGCCATGTTGGAAAAGGATCATGTCCATTGTCCTTGCTTGAAAGTTGAATCCCTCTTAACAAAATACAAACGTCACTTTATTATTGGATGTCCTGTTTTTGTTGTTATCTTTTTGTAAGAATGATTTGCTGACTGCTGTTGGTCTGAGACAGAGGAGGAGGAAGTGCAAGAGAGGTCAAAAAGGGCAGCAGCTGCGGCCCGGCGTTGGAGAGAGTACTCAAGAAAGGGTGCGGACAGGCCTCCAACCTTCAAACTTCCAGAAGCATTGTCAAAAAAAGAATAGGCAAAGTAAAGGTCCCTTCCATATTGTACACTATAGTCCATTCATATGATTTATGTATAGTTAGTTTAGAACAAAATCCCATTGTATAAAGCTAACTATTGTGAAATCCTCTCTTTCTCTCAATTCGTTTGGTAAACTTATGCATATACCATCAACTTTGCGGTTCAAATGCCATATTGGGCCCATGAGATGTGATGGTCATGATCCATTAAGCTGTCACGGTCCCTTGGATTAACATCTTCAGATTGAGCAAATTCAAAATCAGGGATAGTCTTGACTCGAGTAGGGGTGGGCAATGGGCTGGCTGGCGAATTGACCAGGCCGATTCAGCTGGGCCCGGTCCCATTAATTTGACCTGGCTCATGCTGGGCCTAGGTCCAAAAAACCCGCCATGGCCTGGGCGTAGTTGGGCAGGGCCGGACCTAGCCATATGTTCAGGCCCGGTCTGTAGCGGGCTGGGCTGTGGGTTTCCCAGTCCGTTGCTAACCGGTCCACCCTTAGTCTTGAGAAATTCATGGCCCAGATTGAATATCATGAATCACTTGATCCAGAACATTATAGGCCATAGATGGATCAACGATCATGCAATTAAGTCCCAACGCTAATTGTATTTGGTACTTAAAATGCAATGTGTTCAAGCGCTTGAGAAAAATTAACAAAAGGGATTACTGGATAATCTTGAGTTTGATAACCCACCTTATATGCTCGAGTTATATCTTGGAGACGTTCTAGGGCGCTGGGGTTTTCGCGAATATTTATAAAGCTGTAAATTGATGACCAGCCTTTATGGCAGCAAAGAAATGCTCTCATCTCTTTTAACCAAGATGCTCATCGCTTGGAAAACTTAGTCAGGCCTTGTCCAATCTGGTCTATATCATAAGGTGAGTGTAAAACCCCCTCCGGCGAAGTCGCCGGAGGGGATAAACATCAAAAAAAAAAAAAAGGGAAAATGATTTTCCAATTAGGAAAACCGTTCGAAAGTTTGAGAGGGGTGAGGATAAACCTCACCCCCGAAATCCGCGGGAGGGGGGCGAGGTTTATCCTCAACCTCTCACCCTGCGTGAGGGTTTATAAAAACCCTCACGCAGGCCCTCCTTCCACATCCTGCATCGAGAGAGAGAGAGAGAGAGAGAGAGAGACTTACTGGCGACGGCGGCGAGGTAAGCCTCCACCCTCTTCAACTTCTTCTTCGTTCTTCTTTTTTGCTCTGAGCAAATAGGGGGGGGGGGGGGGGGGGTGCAGCCATTGCTGCCGGCGAGTTGCAGGAAAACAGAAAAAAAAATTTGATGTCAAAGAGTGAGAGGGGGGGCGTGGGGGTCGACCGGCTCCGACGACCTGCCGACGCCGATGACTGGCCCCAGCGGTCAGCCCGTGCCCGGATGGGTGCAGAGGAGAGGGTCGGTAGGGGCCGACCCCTCTGCACCTGGGTGTCGGAAGGGGCTCAGCCCCTTTCGCTATTTTTAAAAGGGTCCGAGTCGGTCCGGGGTCAACCCGGATCGAACCGGGTCGGTCTGGGCGTGACCCAGACCGGACCCGACGGTATGGGTCGCACCCAGACTGAGCCTTTATTCAAAAAAAAAGAGGGGTGGGGGCGGTTCGGCTTGGGTGCGACCTAGGCCGAATCGGGTCGGTCCGGGTCGCACCGAGACCGAACCGAGACAGGTTGAAAAACAAATTGAATGGGTTGGGTGAACCAGTTCGGGTCAAACCGGTTCAGACCAAACCAGTTAGTGAAACTAGTTTAAGTAGAACCGGTTCAGGTAGACTCGGGTCTGAGCTGAACTGGGTTGAAAAAAAAAAACCTGAGTCAGGTCAAACCTGTTCGATCTAACTGGATCCGGGTTCTCAGGTTGGATTCAGTTTGGTCTGGACCTGTTCTGGATCCAGACTGAATGTTCCAGATCGGTTTGGATCAGTCCTAGATTCATATCAGGAATGGATATGGATCGGATCAAACGAAAGTCTTGTATGGTACCAAAATCTGAAATGTACAAAGATATCCATTTGGATACTCGAGATCCATTTTAGTAAAATGGACATAACTTTGCACTTCGAACTTGGAATCGAGTGAGGTTTGGTGCGTTGAACTCGTATTGTAGAAAGGAATCTACTAGTTTATTTATTTCAGTAAAAATAGTGATACAGAAATCGAAGTTTCTTGAGTAAATTCAGTAAAATGTATTTTTGGTAAGAAGTATTGCGTATTAATGTGAATATATTGTATTATGACCAGATCACACTGATAGAATTTGTGAGGCATGATTTTAGAGAAAGCACATGATTCACCATTAAGGTAAAGGATGTTATAAGTAACTTTAGATGTGAATAAACCTTTTTCACGTTGCTTGTTATCGTAGTGATATAGATGTTATGTGATTAGCATGATAGTTTTGAGTGAGACCATGATATACATAAATTTTATGCTTGACATTATGAGTTAAATTATATACATGTTCGCTGTGATATGCATGTTAATTGTGATATGTCATGCATGGTAGAAAGAAATTTATTTATGATTGCATATTTATATAATCGTTAACATCATGCATTGTGATGAGACCAAGTTTAGATTTGAGTCCCAGTTAGTTCATTCATGTTGTATAAATGAATATTTTGAGTTCAGCATGCATGACCCCTTAAATCCTGAAAGTGACGACCTGTGGCAAGGGCTACCTGGTTCGCAGTCAGAGTGCAGTCACCACAGAGAGTGGGCCGCTGGTGATTTAACGATATAGAGACACTACATCATTGCATGCTAAGTAAGAGAGGTGTGAGTCCTAAGGTTATCATGAGATTAAGAATGAGATTTTTGTGATCAGTCACAACATCACTCGTGAGAGAACGAGTGCATTACGAATTTGTGAATATGGTTCAATATGTGAACTTAGTTATGACTTAGGGTTACACTCACATTAGTTTGAGACTCTGGAGGACCATGGATGGTTGATAACCATCATGGTTAGGATGTAACATGAACCATACCGAGATTGAGAGCTTGACCTCCCGGTTAGCTATCAGTGGGGTTTTCGTGGTGGTTCACTGCAGTGCCTGGTGGTCCGGGGACCACTAGGAGTGTATGGTTCATTGTCTGACCAAGATGTAGAATTGAGGTATTTTACGGAGTTGCTACGCCCATATACGGTTATTACCGGTATATCCAACCTAGTGATAGTTGCGTGAAAGAGAGTATTTGAGAATGATAATGGTGATAATTAAAATATACAAACATGTGTGATGTGTCGAAAACTAAACTGAGACTAGGAGCTTAGAGCCCACTGGAAATTGTAAGTTAATTGTTTATTTACTTATAATTATTTCTTACTGGGTTGTAGACTCACTCCCATTTTTGTTTAATTACAACTGTAGGTTTCAGGCATTAGAACAATCAGCTTGTGAGCAACTTTTTTCTTCTTTAGCAAAACATTGATATATTTTACTTTTCTTGTCATTGAATAAGATGTATTTGTTTTTTTTGCTATAAATGATGAACAATTGTAAGAAAAAATTGATTATGAGAATAAAATGAAAAGTTTTTTTTAGCCATGTTTTTCTCTGTGTAAACTTTATACTCTTTTCCTCTGAGAAGTAATACCAACCGAACTCGAACTTTTGAGGTTCCAGATCGGGGTGTTACAGTGAGAGAACAATGTGTATGTGTGTGCGCCCGCACCAAGCACAAGGGCATAGGAAAAACTACATGCATACCATTTGCATGTAGTGGATCTAAGCAAGCTTAGCCATCCCGGCTTCTGGTAGGGTCTGTGACTACTAGTGCATATAAAGTCCACGGGATACATGATGCACTGATGCTAAAAGAGCATCCTCTACTGTTCCATTCCCAACCAGCACCACACACACACAAAACAGTGGACTGACACTGCCAGACACTTGATTTTTTTGGGCACGTGGACAGGGCAGGACAGCAAGTCATGTCTCGCCCCAACAAGTGCAGGACAGGACAGGAAAAGACAGTGTGTCCCTGTCTAAGTGCCTTCGCATATCAAACACCCCCTATGGGACACAATTTCCGTGCACCATCAGTTAACAATGAAATACCATCTATAATTAGATAGATATAATTGAGAAACAAGTGAACCAGACGCATCATGACTATTACAAGATGAAACACTGACTTTTTTTTTTATTAAAATGTGTAAATTGCACTCTACCTAATTTCTAAGGCACCTATTACAAAAGGAATCAGATCAGAATACAATCAATCAACCTTAACTATCTCAAAACAAAATAAAAAGAATAAAAAAATAATCGTTGAAGTTAGAAAGAGGCAGGGACTCTTTTCCTATCTAACACTGCAAGCCATAGCATGAGCCCAACATTTAAGGCCCTCCTCCATGAACACACCTTCATTACCAAATGGGATCCTGCATAACCATGCCTCTGACAGATAAGGCCTATACAACCTACCACTATTGTCTGATCTTCTCTCCCTCTGTAGTCCAGGGATAATTGATACCAACGTCTGATCTACCACAGCATTTCCAAAGCTAAAGCCCAAGTCCATGAACCCCTTCAACTCCTGAAACTCCAGCTCTGCAGCTCTTTGCCTCTCCACCATCCCCCTTATCTTCCTCTGCTTCAAGCCACTGGTTGTGTTTGCGACGTGCTTCGGCTGCGGCTCTGGTTCTGGCAGTTCAGAAGGCTTGCTCTGATCAATTGGAGATGGAGAAGTTTCCATTTTGTGATGCAAAATCATGGGTTCTTCCTTTGAGCTTCTTGTGGGGAGTGCGGTGTTGTCCATGCTTGGTGCAGAGCCAGAGTTGGGAGGTAGCATGAAAATGTTGTGGGCAAACCAGTAGAAGTCCAAGGACTGCAAGAACTCCTCTGGATCCATGTGGTGGGAGAAATGGGTGTGGGACAAGCAAGGGAAGGTGATTGTATGGCTTTTATGAAGGGGAGAATTGACAAATTGCTGTTCTTTTGCATTGAACTTTGAAATTGTACTTGCCCTTTTCTTATTGGTCATTTCCATCCACTTGTATGATTAATGACCAAAATGCCCTTTTTCTTCTATAACATTCATAGTGAATTTTGCCTGCCATATATTGGTTCCCTAGCACTAGGCCCACACATTTAGTTTAGTTTAACTCTCTCTCTCTCTCTCTCTCAGCATAGATATGGCACATCAAATTTGTACTCATACCAATGTTCTGATACGACTATTTGGATCATGCTGACACAATAGATGATCCGCCTTGATGCTGTCCTCTTTAGTCCCATCTGAAGCACACGATGACCATGGTAAGTGATGGTTGTCTAATCTCAATGCCCTTGGGGGCGTGAGTCAGTTTGTACTGTTTGGTAAATGGTTGCTACATCCAAAATATGTAAAACAAAGTTGATATCCAACAGGTTCAAAACAAAAATCCAAGTTCCACTAGGACGAGTTGCAAAACTTGGGCTTGATATGAAGGGTGGATCAAATGGGGTTTCTGGTCCGACTCCCATCTCTGAACCTCAGTCTTGATCCGTCATTAATGTTGTATCTGATCATGTCAAAATATGATTGCATGGATCCAGATCCAGATCCAGGACCATCTAGTCGTGCTGTCACAGGGGTACTTTAGTCAAATTGCAATGAAGATGGCATTCTTACCGACTGCAGTAAGGAGTCACGTGACCCAAATTTAAATTAGAATATCAGCTAACGGTAAAAAACGTGCACAGGCAATAACAAGAGCCAGCATTTTGACGATATTTATCAAATTGTCCTCCAGCTTGTTAACTCTTTTAAGTGATTGGCTGTAGCCCAGCAGATTCTAAGACCCAGGTCTACGAGGATTCATTTGGATCTAACTTATATTTTGTAGTTGGGTCATTTGTAACGGATATGTAATTTATGTATTGGATCTAATATCTAAGTTTCATTAGATTAGGATAAGTTTTATGTTTTGGAGGTCATCGGATTAAGAAGTTTATTTGGATTACAATTAAGAAATCTCATCTATTGATATATGAGGGACTAGATGGTAGAGTTGAACGAAAAGAATCCATCATTTTTATTTTTTTTAATTCATCAATTCTGCAATTTTCTATTTCTTTTATATTTTTTCATTTTTTTTTAGATATAATTGTAGTTAGTAGATTTTTTCATAAATTTGCTGGATTTATATCAATTTGGTATCAAAGCAAAGCCCTCTTCTTACCCACGATGCTGCGAAGTTCACAAAGTAGCTCAAAGGAAGATAAATTTTGTGAGTGCTTCCTTGTGTGAAATAAGCAAAGACATGCATAACGTAGCTCGACAGATTGATTCAATAACAAAATTGCTCATAAAAATGACTCAAGAAATGAAATATGCATACAAATCAACGTATTGATTCATTGAAATGATAGTTTTCAAAATTTATGCGATACACGAGACATCAAAATAGCAAGAGCGACAAAGAACCAAAGATCCACCAAGAAAGCATAAGTCAAGGAAGCGGCGACGGTAAACGATAGTCGGCCATTATCTTACTCATATTGTCGGTCTCACAACTGCTTGAGGTAGGGGAGAGAGTGAAAGCGCTTGTCGTCCCTCCCCCGTCCTTGTCTACTCTTTTTCGGGGAGGGTAGGGGCGCATTGTCGGCAAGCTCCTTCCTGCCGACCGGCCGTTGATAAGTGTAAGCCGGTGGAGACCCATCCAACTTGAAATGAACACTCTTAATACTCATAAATTTATGCCCATTTTTCAAGATTTTCTTAAGAGGTTTAACACTATTAAGGAATTTTGGTTGCCTTTTACAATGGGTTTTGAGCATTAAGTTATGGAGAATTGAATGTTTTTTTATAGGGTTTTCTGAGTTGGAAAAGTTGTGATGTAGGGTGAATTTGAGTTTTTAGTGTAAGCTTTTTGCATTAGTTGTGAGAATCTGATGTCTTTTAGTGTTGGAATTTAGTGTTTTTCACTGTGGCTTCAGTTGGTTGGAGTTCGTTCTTTAGATAATTAGGCTGAAGGGTTGGGGTGAATTTGGGTTTTAGTATACCTTTTCGTTATCGGTTGTTGAAAATATGATTTCTTATAGTGTTTCTTTATTGAGAGTGGATTTGTGTGTTCATGATTGAAGTGAGCATTTCAGTTGATTTCAAGTTGGTTTTGCCAAGGTAGGAGTTCGGTCTTCGGGTAATTCTGATTATAGTTTAAAAACTCGTCGGGATTCGGTTGACTCGGCCCATAATGCCCAATCATTGGGTCAAAAATGAGTACAAACTCATTTTGTATAAAACTCAGCCGAGTCATTGAGTTGACCCAAACGAGTCATGGACGAGTCATGCATATATATATATATATATATAAAATAGTTTATATATAATTATATATATTATATAAAATATAATTTAAATATATGTATATTATATATAAAAATATGGTTATACATATATTAATAAAATTATACATTAAATATATTATAAAAAAATTATATAATAAAAATTATATATAATATATTGATAAAATAGTATAAAATATACATAAAATATATATTTTACATAAAATATAAAGTTAACATGACCCGATCGAGTTATGGGTTTCTCAAGGACAAGCCGAGTGAGCCATCAACGAGTTTTAAAATCATGATTTAGGTAAAAGAAAAAATTGATTACTGATTTTTTTCTCACGTATGATTTAGATTTGAGGAGTTTTATATTTTAATTCATATTTTTGTTATTTATTGAGTAAATGCATGCTGAATACGATTTTTTTGTCATGTATGATTTATATTTTAGCGTTTTGTATTTTAATTGTTAATTTTATATTTTAATTGTTAATTTTATATTTTATTAAGTGAAGGCATGTTGTATCTGCTTTTTTTTCATGTATGGTTTAAATTTTAGGGTTTTATATTTTAATCCATAATTTTGTTATTTATTGAGTAAATGCATACTAAATCTGTTTTTTATATATAATTTAAATTTTAGGATTTTGTATTTTAATTTATATTTTTATAATTTCTTGATTGAAAGCATGTTAAATCTAATTTTTTTCTCATGTATGATTTAGATTATAAGGGTTTTTCACACTACAAAGATAAGAAGTTTTAACAGCGACATTTGTAGATGCTATTAATAAAAATGTTACTGCTATTGAGTCAATAGTAGCAATATTTTTGGCTATATATACCTGGATTTTATTGCGCTTCAACAATCAGATAATTGGGTCGCTACTATTGGTAGTACTATTAGCAATTACTTTCCTAGTAGTTGCTATTGATTTATCCAACAACACCGAGCTGAATTAACAATGACTTCCTATAGCAGCAACTTTTGAAATTTGCTTATTTATTGATTGAATACATGTTAAATCTGATTTTTTTCAAGTATGATTTAGATTTTATGTATTTTACATTTTAATTCATATTTTTATAATTTCTTGAGTGAAAGCATGCTAAATTCAATTTTATTCTTATGTAAGAATTCAATTTTAGGGGTTTTGCATTTTAATTTATATTTTTGTTATTTATTGAGTGAATGCATGCTAATTTCTTTTTTTTCAAGTATGATTTAGATTTTAGGGGTTTTACATTTTAATTCATATTTTTGTAATTTCTTGAGTGAAAGCATGACAAATGCAATTTTTTTCATGTATGATTTAGATTTTAAGAGTTTTGCATTTTAATACAAATTTTTTTTATTTATTGAGCAAATGCATGTTAAATCCGATATTTTTTCAAGTATGATTTATATTTTAAGAATTTTGCATTTTAATTCATATTTATATAATTTTTTGAGTGAAAACATGTTAAATCCAATATTTTTACTCATGTATGATTTATATTTTAGTGTTGTATATTTTAATTGCTAATTTCATAATTTATTTAGTGAAAGAATGATATATCTGATTTTCTTTCTCATGCATGATTTAGATTTTATGGGGTTTTACATTTTAATCCATATTTTTGTTACTTGTTTAGTGAATGCACGCTAAATTCAGTTTTTTTTTTCAAGTATGGTTTATATTTTAGGAGTTTTTTTATTTTAATCCATATTTTTGTAATTTCTTGAGTAAAATCATACTAAATTCATTTTTTTTCAAGTATGATTTATATTTTATGAGTTTTGCATTTTAAATATAATTTAAGATTTATGATTGTTCAAGTTTTTTATTTTAGGGGTTTTGCATTTTTAGTGGATTTTTTTCAAGTTTTTTGATAAATTGGAGTTTTGAATTATTTTAGTATATTTTTTAGTATAATTTTTTAATATACTACTATATTATAGTATATATATTTTTATTAACCACTTTTACTAGCACTATTATAGTGCCAATAAAGATATTGGTTATGTTAAAATAGCACCAAATAAATGTTTTACTGGCGAAACTACTGACGCTGTGTTAGCATCAGTAAAGGTCTCATTTCTTGTAGTAGTCTATGTGTGACGTGAATAAAAAGGAATCTCCACAGTGTATCCAAATTGGGGAGTGTCTCCTGTCAGCATTAGGCGGTTGTTGTGGAGGCACTCGAGCAAGCATCTACTTTGCTTGCTACTGGGACTGGTAAACAAGCCCAACGACCCAAACAGAGGGTGCTTAAGTTTGGCTCGTATCTTGCAGCAGGCTGGGTTTGAGCTAACTCATTTACAAATAAAATATAATTTTAAATTAAAAATAATAGAATTTAGACTCTAAACCTATTGATTGAAGCCCAAATTGAATGATTTACAAAATAACTGCATTAATTCAAACTTGCAAGCCATAGGATTCGAATTGCCGAAAGCTCAAAGTGGCTCCAGGTCAAGCTCCACTGAAATGATGTTTCGGCCCTCCCTGAATTCCATCCTGTTTACTGATTGGACCAGGGTAAGCCCAGTTCTATCAGACTTCATGCTGCAATGGGCAGCCCAAACCCGACCCACCCGTCTCGGGTCGGGTCTAGTACCTAAGCTCAGGTCCACACCTTAAATTGTTACAATGCTTGGAACCACGTCTCTCTCTCTCTCTCTCGTCAGACAGCCACAGTGTGCTGACTAGGCAGTCACATATGACCTATGTCACAGCAACACGTCTGGTGGTGTGTCCATAGTGACACGAGCGGATACGCTAAGACACATGACCACTTACGATGAATATTTTAATATTTTTAGTCAAAAAAAGTATTTTTTAATAGTAAAATGTCAACTAATTAGCTTTTTATTAAAAAAATCCTGTCTGGGTTTCAATTTTTTAGAAAAATTTCAAACGTGAGTCGAACACGCGTCACGCGTCCTCGTGTCCACGTATATATCCTTGCGTCTGACATAGCATATGACTTTTGTACTATAAGAACCAAACCAACGTCAATACTACAAAAGAGCTGGCGCACATTAAACGATAACTTTTCAGTGCATGAATTGATATATATCAATAGTTAAAAAATGCAGAAGCAACACACACACACAGAATCATATCATGGGCAAGTGCACGTAGAATCAATTTAGTGACGTTAGATTAAGTGAACACAGTTCCTGAAAAAAAAAAGAGAAAACGGATTAAGTAAACACAGACACGAAGATGGATACGTAATTAATCTGAATTCATGCATGCTGCATGGGGAACACTCATACATTTGAGAGACAGACCACCATCTTTTCAAGTCAAGCAACAGCAGCAGAAAGACGAGAATCCGTTCTGTGTACAAGAATCACTGGGCAATTCTCCTTTGGCAGTCGGCTCAATAACTCTGCTACTACTACTACATGAGCAGCGTGACTGACTGCCAAAGAAGAAGAACCCTGTAATTCTTGTCTTACCACATTTAATTCTTCATGCACCGTGTTCCTTAAACAATTGCAGTTTCACTCTGGTATATATATTATTGATGGTGCATTTGATGGGATCTGTGTCCCCATATGCTTTAAGGGCATATTCTACTGTACAATTCCCGGCTGCTGTCTTACACCGGAAACCATCTTTCACTTTATTCTTTCAATTTCATGATCCTCATATCATGCGCCTTTTTGTGTGTCTCATCTCTCACCGCCAAACTCACTTGACCCTATAATTAATTAGTTTTACTAAGAGCAAAGAGATGCACTTGTAAAGTGAGATTTGGAAACTTTGGATATCTTTACTTTGCCGAACAAAGTATGGTTTAGAAGGTAGGGTTCTTTTTCTCTTATGAACCAGTACAATATTATTCATGCCAAATGTTTCAGTCAATGAAACCATCTTAAGATCTCAAACTTGTTGTTTTTTGTTTCACACACACACACACACACACACACACACACACACACACACACACACACATATATATCATCAGATTTACAGGATATTTTTTAAAGTTTAACTGCAAGTTGGCACTTTTGCCAACCCTACTGTCATTTGATTAATAAGTTAAATGTAAAACCCTAGTAATATAGCTTTTGTCAACTATATTGGAGATGTGTAGTTTCAAGTCCAATGAGACGTTTTGATAAGTTTCATTACATAAAAACCTAACAAACACGGGCACGCATGCGCACATGCACACACAAAGAATCTCTCTCTCTCTCTCTCTCTCTCGCCAAACGTGTGATGAAGACAGGGAAACTATATACTAAGGCATCATTTAATATTCAGTATTCATGCGTCACCAAGCCTGGACAGACGTCCTTTTGTTCCTCGTAGGGAAGCCACACAAACAGGACCAGGACCACCAATGAGGGGATGTGTACAGGGGCAAAGAAAGAACTATGCTCAAGGATCTTCCTCCCAAAGATCTTTCTGGTCTTTTGTTTTTGATTTTTAAGATTGAGCACTAATACTTTGACCCAAAATAGAACCCAAAGTGTAAGATTTTCACATGCTAGGCTGCCAGTTGTGAAAAGAAAAGGCACATTTGAAGAGAGGGACCAAAAAGGCAAAGGAGCTTTGGAAAGAAAAATAAACTTTGATAATAAGGTGGAAGCATAGGGAGGCAATGTTGTTAAAATCGGTCTGAATCAGCTTAATCGAATCGGCTATTCCAAAGGGGCCGATTCAAGGCAATTCAATTTATTCTTTAATACTTTTTGAGGGGTTTAATTTTTTTTTTTTAATATTTTGTATTTTTTAATGACACATGTTATCTGATGGTAAAAAGTTGATCGATTCAATTAGCTTTTACTCGATTTTTTTGGTTTTTTAAGAAACCTATCACCCAGTGAGCTGATTTTAACATTGAAGAAAAGTAATCAGCATTTGGCCAGCAGTTAAGTTTCTTGTCATGGTTTCAATATGTAAAGAATTTCATCCTACGGAGTGAGGTTTCACCATAAGAGAAATGCCTGACTCTAGATTTGTGGGGTTTCAAGGGTATATTTGTCATTCAAAATGAGGGTTGGTGTAGCATATTTTATGGGTGCTAAAAGAACAGATATTAGTTCATATTCGTTAACTTTAGCTTCTTAAAAATGTGCACTTTAAACACACCTTTTTTACTAGAAGTTGGAAATCGTATCCTGCACACTCTCTGTGAAAACTTGAAATTCCCAAAAAGTATTCAGGCACTTTATTAGATTTTTGAGAAATAGGCAATGATCTCATTTCTCTTGTGCCTCCATGAGGTCCATTTGTGTAATGTAAATTGCACAAAAAAGAGTGCCGACCTTCCTCTTTGCACGCCACGTGTTAAAAAATGCCAAAAATGGTCACCGTTTGTGGGACCCACAGTATGACCAAGACACGTGTTGGGCAGCTGATGGGGAGTGGCACTTTTTTTTGTGTGTGTGAAATCGCATTGCATTGGGCAAAATCATACTTTACATGCTACATTGGTATCTAATATCTTCATGACACATGCAGAAGTTTGGATTTTTCTTTTTAACAATAACAGGAAATTTAGTTGTCTATGACCATAACACAAAGTGGTTGAACACGGAGCTAACAAAATTTTTGCCTTTTGATGAGGACACTTGTTCATGGCCAAGGTGGACCGTGTGGACCTCAAAAGGTATGTTGAATTTTGAAAGGCAGATCGGGTACAGAAGAAAAAGGCCGAACACCTCTCTCTCTCTCTCTCAAAAAAAAAAAAAAAAAAAGGAGAGGGGGAGGAATGGAGGATTGTGCCTTAGCATATGCTGGTCATTTCCACAGCATATCCACATATTCATACCTCCAATGTACTACCATTTTCCACATATAAAAACTCGAGCCCATGCCTCACAAAAATCAACCAAACACAAGCAAAAATTGCTTGAGGAGCGTGCATGAGTCAATGACAGTGCGATCCTCCCTTGGCAGTCGGAGAGACGTGTGAGAGACCTCCCTCCCACAACACCAATCACCCCTCCGCCAAGGGAGAATTGCCCTGCCATTTGTCTGCACTATGATGATATATGTATATAGCTGTAATTTGGTGATGTTCCTCACCTTGCATCATTTTGTTTTTAAGTTTTTAATCAAAGCAAACTTGCTGCAGGTTTTTCATCATTATATATCCATACCATACCACCTTGAAGAGAGGCTGATTGTGTCTTTGGGCAACGAGAAGATTACCACCATAAAAGAATATGAAAAGGAACATCCCAACCTTATAAGGGAAGTTTGTTTCATGCTCTTTCCCATAAAAGCGACTCTCTTTCATAGGAAATATGGAAATCTGAACTCTTTCCTGCAAAAGGTGAAACAAACAAGGTACACCTACTTTCCTATTTATTTAATTAACTAAAAATCATAAAAAATTGTTAAGAAAAAGCACGATTCATTATAATTTTCCACTCCTATCACATTAAGCTTGTGAAATTATTGATTATTGGAATCCCATTCATGGGCTTGTAGTGGGGGCATATCCTTACCCACAAGGCTGGTTAGCCTAGGATTTGTAATTCAATTCAATCCGTTAGAAGCAGCACCATGTGGAGGTAAGGGTGTAACCGGGTCGGGTCTTATCAGATCCAATTCTGAATTGGGTCCAAAAGTCCGGTTCAGGTATACCTAGAAACTATGGACCCATATAGGTTAACAGGTTTGGGTATGCATTGGGTTGGGTATAATCGGTTCTGGTCTTTAATAGACCCATTTTTTATTCGGGTCTGGATATGACTGAAAAAGTAGACCCATATGGGTTAACGGGGTTCGAGTATTATAGGTTCCAGTTTTCATTTGGGTCTTGATATAATTGGTATCATAAACCTAATTCCTCCCCAATAAAAAAATAAATAAATAAATAAAACAAACTATTTACTAAAATTATATGCTAACAAATCAAAAGCTTATTAACTCTTCTCAATTATTTACTTCTCCTAAAAAAAATAATGTCATTATTAGTATATAGTTGGGTCAGGTACGTGTCGGTTCGGGTACAAAGCGGGTTATGGTGAGTTCTGTTTTAAAATATAGAGAACCATTTGGGTTCGAGTACATAATCGGGTCAGGTTCATAATTTGAGTTCAGGTTTTCATTTACAATACCCAAGACCTGATCATTTTTCACTACGGGTCTAAATTTTGGACCCGAACCAAACCCATGGGTCCACCAATATCAGTTCGGGTTGGGTATAACTGACCCAGTTACACCCCTATGTGGAGGTTTACAAGCTTGTTACACTCCTTGTCCACAACAAATTTTGAAATACCATAATAGCTAGTTGTACTAGCCACCGGCTCACCATGTGCGTTTTAGTATATATATGAATGATGAGTAGCTCTAAAAGACTTTGTCTTAAACCATCTTAAACACCTTTATAAAACATAATTACACATGTTTTTGCTTAATCCTAACCTGTAGATGATGCATTCACTATTGCATGTTTCCTAAAAACTATATTTTGGTTCGAACCCATCTGACGAGTAATTTTGATTTCTATTTTACTGAGTTTTGGTTACATTTAAACGGCTGTTGATTTTGACTGCTCCAAATGCATATCTAAACATGAAATGTTCCTAACCTAAGACAAGTTTTCTGCTAAGTAACAAATAAAGAATAAATCGATGAGTTATGATTAATTAAGCAAACATCTGAAACCTTCATTTAAAGCTGTTTAGGAGATAAAATTATTTAGGAGCTACTCATATATATATATATATATATATATATATATATATATATATATATATAGAGAGAGAGAGAGAGAGAGAGAGGATCAACATTAATACTCATGAAGATCAACAAAATGTTGAACAACTACAGACAGCTAGCAACAAACATATTAAGCTCCATTTTCCCTGTTCTGCCCCCACAGTTTGAAGTGTTTTATGATAGATCTGAACCATTAGATGTGTTTAGCATGCTAAATTTAGTGAGAATCGACTCTTGAATCATACCTTTTGACGAAAAAATGTATTTTTATGAGCCGAGAAAAATTGATGCCTTGAAAAACCTGTATACGGGTCAGATTTTGGTGAACCAAAAGCCAGTTTCCACTAAACAGAACCTATATATCACATCTATGGTGTTAGCAGGGCCGGCTGGCCTCTTTGAGATTTGAGGTCACCGCTTAGAGCCTCATATCTTGAAGGGGCCTCCATTATAAGTATTGGGTCGGGGCACCCTGACCCAGAAAATGTCCCGACCCAAAGTGGCCTCCATTGGAGGTATCCCTTACCCATTGGAGGTATCAACGGCAGGTGGGATTTACACTGCGATATTCAGATGGGAAATTTTTATTTGCTAGTTGGAGGAATGGTAACATTTTTACATATAAAAAAGAGTGGGACTGGTGGACGGAGATACTGCCTTCTAGCATTATTATTGCCTCTTCTCGTAGGGACTTGGTTTCTTTCACATTCGTGTTGAGGTCAGAGGGCATCCTGGCTTGGTTAGTGAATCAGCGTTACACTGCTTGTATGGTTTCAGTAGATTCAGAGTAAACTGGGTTTAAAAAATGGATGATACTTTACCTCGTGATCAGCTAGCATAGTTGGGATGTTCTCAGTCAGATGCAGACTTGAAAAGATGAACCCCTTGATCCGGTACCTGATATACATGATTTGTAATCAAACAACCTTTTGTTGCTCTTGTATATCAGATGTACCGGTTGTGTAAATAGTTATAGTATATTTTTTGTTGGGTTTATATGAGAAATGTGGGATGTTTCCATAATCTCCATATGCTGGTTTTTACTGTTGCCCTCTGAGCACCATACTCATTTTCCTCGGTTGTGATTTTCAAATGGAGTGACGTTCTTGTGATTATGGGTATAATCGCTTCTCATATTTTACTATCAGATTTATTCTGCTTGTTGGTTGTATTTTTTAAGAGGTGGGGGGAGTGGGTGTGCTATAATTCCATTTGGAGTAAAAGATCATCGCAAGTTTTGTCATTTTTCTTCTATTATTGAATATCATATTTGTGGGAGGAAGAGCAAACAATTGAACTTCCCTTAAATGATATTTTCTTGCAATGGTATAAGAGTACTTTTATATGGAAAATGGTGGTTTCCGTCGCCAGCGGTTCGCTTAATAGCCTTTGATATTTCTGAAACCTTAAGCTGAACCTGCAAATATGACAAAAAGTTAGGCGCCTCTTTTGTTAATAATCCTTTCTCAGTTGGAGTCCAAAAAGGGGGACAGACGCTGCCCATGAAGATTTTGGTGACACTACAAGAAAATTGTTAATTAGCGACGGAAATTTGCGACGGATTTTTTCCGTCGCGAATTAGCGACAGATTAGCTAGAGAAACAATCTGTCGCTAATTCGCGACGGATTAGCGCGGAAACAACGTTTATCGCTAATCCGTCGCTACTTAGCGACGGATTAGCGACTGCAATTTTTTGTCGCTAATTCTTATTACAAGAACACCATTTCAGCGATGGATTTAGAGAGGGAACTCTGTCGTCGCGAATCCGTCGCTAATTAGCGACGGCTTAGCGACAGAGTATATTCCGTCGCTGTTTTGGTTTTTGATTTACGATGGCTTAGTGACGGAATTATTCCGTCGCTAAGCCGTCGCTAAATGTCGCGTAAATCCCTAATCCCATCCCTCTTTCTCTTTTTCCTGTTTCGCTGTCTTGCTCCCGCCCGCCGCCCTCTCCCTACCGTCGCCCATCGGCTCTCGCCACCGCCGCTCGCCTGCCGCCGCTCCCCGTCCACCGCTCGCCAGCCGCCGCTCGCCAGCCGCCGCTCCCCGTCCACCGCTCGCCAGCCGCCGCTCCCCTTTCCTGGCTGCGCCCTCTCCCCACTGTTGCTCCTCCATCGCCAGACTACCGTCATCCTTCGCAAACCCTGCTACCTGCGAACCATCTTCCTCAAAACCCTCTCACCTTCTCTTATCCACCCGATGCCTTCACCACCATCTTCCTTGAAACCCTCGAATACCCAAAAGGACGATCCTGTACATGATGCAAGATTGTCGGGGTTTAAGTTTTGCTCGATAGGGGTTTGAGCGACGGAGTTAGATCGTCAGGTTTCTATAGTTCTTGATCGACAGGGGTCTGAGCGATGGGGTTTGATCGATAGGTTTCGTCTGGGTACTACAACGAGCATCCAGTGTTGCCTTAGCGAGGTAAAGAATTCTGTCATCTCCCTTCCTCTTTATGTTGATTTTCGTATTTTCAATGCCTTTCAATATGGCCAGGAAAAAAAGATTCATCATGCAGGATATTGAAATTTTGAGATTTGTTGACTGTATCTGCTCATTGTTAGGTGCCTTCGAATTGTATTTGTGCTATATTTAAGATAAGTCTGCTTCTGCTACAATTCGTGTGTTTTTCACTTTAACATCACATTGCTATATCATGCAATTGTGGCATGACTATGATTTAAGCAATTTGTTTGTATCTGTTATAAGCAATCTTACAATGGGCACCCATTCCCATTGTCTTCTTCATCTTGATAGGCATCATTTCAGCCTTCACATTGTAACAGATTTGAGCACCGCATGCATATTTATTGTTTGAACTGAGGGTTTGTCCATTTTTTCTAGCACTCTAGTTTGTATCTTTGGCATTTCAGACAAGTTATCTTGGTGGTTTTAATTTCTTCAAAAGAGTGTAAAGAAAGTAGCAGTGATCATAATCATCCCTTTAAAGTTCAAGTTTTGATATTGAGAACATAATTGTCATTTGTACAGTTTGATTGAGGTCTGAGTACCAAACAACTAGATATAGATTGAATATGGTATCTGGGAGTGTACGTAGGGGGAGCATTGTGAGCTTTGAAAAATATTCATTTTAACACAGTGTTTTTTGCAGATTTCTCAACGGAACTCGCTTGTGCCCCGCCACCCGTGGTAAGTAAGTGACAAAAACACTTTATTGTTCAGTAAGTGCCCCGTGGTAAGTAAGTGCCCCGTCATCCCTTCACATGTTATTTAATTTATTGAGTGTAACACTTTATTGTTCACACACTCACTTAGTTGTTGATATCTAGGACTGCTTTGTTGGAGTTCGGAGATCATGCTGAGCATGATTTTAATGTATGAATATGGAAGTGTTCTTATTTTTAGAGTACGGAGTCCATGCTAAGCATGGTAGTAGTTAGTGGGATATTGAAGTGTGTTTGCTGCAGGTACATGTTTGACATTTGTTTGATATGAATTATTTCGATATATTGCAATGTTTGATGTGATTGTATCCATGCTTACATGTAGTTACTTTCAATTTGATTATGTCTTCCATGTAAAATTGTATACTGAAAGCATGCTTCAAATGAATGTATCGTGTCATGAATAGTTTGCACATGAAAATATTAAGTTATCAATGCATGCATCATAATTCTTGTGATTGTATGACATCATATATTGCATGATAAATTTGATATTTTTTTCATCATAGCATTCTGATGGTTCTCTTTTAACTGGTTAGGATACTATTCGTAACATCATACAACAAAATGACTGCAAACCGTGAATGGATGTACCGTAGGATAGTGGACAATGAGTTATCGTATGAATATATGGATGGTGTTGACAGTTTTATTGAATTTGCAACGGCAAGTGTCAGTACAGTAGATCCCACAGGTCGGATTAGGTGTCCCTGCAAGATTTGTAAGAATAATCGATTTGTAGAACCTCATGGCGTTAGACATCACCTATACAGGAAGGGTTTTGTGAGTGATTATCAGAACTGGACGTATCATGGAGAAGAATTTAGAAACGATTTTGATGCACGTGTGAATGTGGTGCACGATAATCCATATACGAATTTGATATTTGATGCCGCAGGAACAGAACTAGGTTCTGCTATGAGTTCTAGTGATGTAAGAACTGCCGTAGATGAAGAATCACCAAACGATGTAGCTAGTAGATTTTATGATTTACTTAGAGATGCTGATGAGCCACTTTGGAACGGTTGTGAGAGTCACACTATCTTGTCTGCAGTTCTTCAACTAATGAATTTGAAGTCCGAGTATAATTTGAGTCAATCATGTTTTGACCGTTTGTGCATGATTGTGAAGAGTATGTTGCCTAAAGATGAGAAATTGCCACAAAATTTTTATCGTGCGAAAGTTATGGTCAACGCTCAAGGTATGGGTTACAAAAATATTGATGTTTGTCCAAATCACTGTATGTTGTATTTCAAGGAGCAGGAAAACGACATATCATGCCCGTCATGTGGGCATCCTCGGTTCAAGCCAAAGACAAGAGGCAATGGTAGCACGAGATCAAAGGATGTTTCATACAAGTCGCTCTGCTACTTTCCTATCACTCCTAGATTGCAGCGATTGTATATGTCTTCAAGGACAGCTAAACACATGAGATGGCATGCAAATAAAGTTCGACACGATGAAAACAAGATCACGCATCCTGTTGACGTTGAAGCTTGGGAGCACTTTGATCGTACTCATCAGAACTTCGCAATGGAAGTGTGAAATGTTAGACTCGGTCTATGTACAGATGGATTTAATCCATTTGGGGGTAGATCAACTCCATACTCATGCTGGCCAGTATTTGTAACTCCATACAACCTTCCACCAAGCTTGTGTATGAAACGTCCAAATCTTTTCTTGTCTCTGTTGATCCCTGGTCCGACCTCACCTGACCAAAATCTTGATGTATATCTAAGGCCATTGATTGATGAATTAAAAGTACTGTGGGATGACGGTGTTACCACGTATGATGCCCACAAAAAACAAAATTTCAACATGAACTTCGCAATGCTTGATGTGAATGACTTGAATGCATTGTAATACTTGATGTGAATTATTTGAATGTATTGTATGACATATGTTATTTGTTAGAATATGGTTCGTGGAGGTTATAGTGGTCGCTCATCCAGTAGTAGCCAGGCTCAGCCTTCATCTTCACGGGCTCCTGTGATAGGTATATCATATAACTAATTGGATGCTTGATTAGTTCAAATGCGCATTCTGAGAATTTCTAATGTATTTTTTTACAGATGATGTTGCGCATGTACACGACCCACCTACACCAGTTGATCACACAAGTCAACAGCCAACACAGGAAACAGGGTCTTCTCAGGCTGGCACAAGAAGACTCATTTGAATAGTGTATATCGATAATCGACCGTAAGTATTTTGTTTTCAATTATTGCATATCTTTTAAATATTTTATATTAATATTTACTGTGTAACAATTCATGTGCAGCACGAGGTTTGAGCCACAAGAAGTAGTACGGGAGATTAGGAATTCGCTTCTTCAACATCTACTAGGACCAGTTGCTCAATGGAAAGAGTACCCAAAGGAGGTGTTAGACAGATTGTGGTCCTCATTCATGGTATATAGTTGTTTCTCATAGTTAATGTGTTTCATAGTTAATTTATTTAAGCAATGTCTACAGAATGACTGAAAATATTTGTAGGCTTCGAATCGCTTCGCAACTACGGTGGAAGAAAATGATGCAAGGAAGGTGTGGCAGAAGGTGGCTGCCAATCGATTTGCAGACATGTTGCACACTATGAAGACTGCAGCAAAAAAAGCATCTGGCGTAATAGATGATCCATTACTGTGGAAGGGCCATGGTCCTATTACTATCAGGAGAGATTACTGGGATGAAATGTGCGATAAGTGGGCGGGAGATGCATTTAGAAATCGCTCTGCGAAGGCTGCACAAAATCGATCGAAGATGCCCGAAGCCCATCTACACACAGATGGATCTAAGACATTTGGGAGCCACTTAAAGAAAATGGTAACTCATCAATATATAATATTAATTTTATAAGTATTGTTGCAAACTTGTGTACTAAATCTTTTGTCATTTAACTTCGCAGGAAGCAGAAAAAGGAGGCAGTATACCATATAAAGATATGTTTGTAGAAATACATAAACGGAAGACCACGGGAGTCTTCGTATCAGAGAAGGCGAGAATGACAACGGTATGTATTAATTCTATTAATAATCATTGCAATATATATGCAAGTTATCATAATGTTATCATTAATTATTAATGAATACTTTAAACATTATTTTGTAAGAGGCATATGAGCAACAAATGGTAGAGCGATATGGCGATGACGCTACTCAACATCCATCATTTGATCCTACAGCATGGGTGACTGCAGCAGGTGAACCCAGAAAAGGTCGTGTGTTCGGGTTTGGGAGTAATATGAACACTTCACCAGTTATTGGTTCTTCCAGTTACGGCTCACCGACTTCTTGCGCCGACATAAGCTCCAAGCAGCCGACTATTCTTTCCGGTGATGATGTACGCGAGATCATTAATGAATCACTGAATAACTACTTCCAATACACCGTCGCCCCCTTTCTCCGAAATGAGATCAAGGCCGCTGTTCAGGATAGGGGATCTTCGATTCCAGGTCCCTCTCAGGTATAATCACATATTCCATTTTTTGTCTGCCTTAGAACACATATGAGCATAATCGAATCAAATATATAACTTTTTGCCTGCCTAAGAACACATATGAGCATGTTATAATCACATATTCAGTTTTTTGAATGCCTTAGAGCACATATGAGCATACTATAATAACATATTGAGTTTTTTTATTGCATTAGAGTACATATGAGCATGCTATAATCACATATAAAGTTTTTTTGCCTGCCTAAGAACACATATGAGCATGATAGAATCACATATAAAGTTTTTTTGACTGCATTAGAACACATATGAGCATGCTAGAATCACATATATAGTTTTTTGACTGCCTAAGAACACATATGAGCATATTATAATCACATATTCAGTTTTTTTGACTGCCTTAGCACACATATGAGCATGCTATAATAACATATAGAGTTTTTTTACTGCCTTAGAACACATATGAACATGCTATATATCATTTATGATAGAATCACATATAATTTTTTTTGCTTTGCCTGCCTTAGAGCACATATGAGCATGCTATAATCACATATTCAATTTTTTTACTGCCTTAGCACACATACGAGCATGATCGAATCACATATATAGTTTTTTGCCTTCCTTAAAGCACATATGAGCATGGTAGAATCACATATAGAGTTTTTCTAGATGCCTTAGAACACATATGAACATGCTATAATCACATATTCAATTTTTTGACTGCCTTAGCACACATACGAGCATGATCGAATCACTTATATAGTTTTTTGCCTACCTTAAAGCACATCTGAGCATGGTAAAATCACATATAGAGTTTTTCTAGATGCCTTATAACACATATAAACATGCTATAATCACATATTCAATTTTTTAACTGCCTTAGCACACATACGAGCATGATCGAATCACATATATAGTTTTTTTTCTGCCTTAAAGCACATCTGAGCATGGTAAAATCACATATAGAGTTTTTCTAGATGCCTTAGAACATATATGAACATGCTATAATCACATATTCAATTTTTTGACTGCCTTAGCACACATATAAGCATGATAGAATCACATATATATATAACTTTTTGTCTGCCTTAGAGCACATATGAGCATGATAGAATCACATATAAAGTTTTTTTTACTGCATTAGAACACATATGAGCATGCTATAATCACATATTCAGTTTTTTGACTGCCTAAGAACACATATGAGCATGTTATAATCACATATTCAGTTTTTTGACTGCCTTAGAGCACATATGAGCATGCTATAATAACATATAGAGTTTTTTTATTGCATTAGAGCACATATGAGCATGCTATAATTACATATAAAGTTTGTTTGCCTGCCTAAGAACACATATGAGCATGATAGAATCACATATAAAGTTTTTTTGACTGCATTAGAACACATATGAGCATGCTATAATCACATATTCAGTTTTTTGACTGCCTAAGAACACATATGAGTATATTATAATCACATATTCAGTTTTTTGACTACCTTAGCACACATATGAGCATGCTATAATAACATATAGAGTTTTTTTACTGCCTTAGAACAATATGAACATGCTATATATCATTTATGATAGAATCACATATAAAATTTTTTGCTTTGCCTGCCTTAGAACACATATGAGCATGCTATATTCACATATTCAATTTTTTTACTGCCTTAGCACACATACGAGCATGATCGAATCACATATATAGTTTTTTGTCTGCCTTAAAGCACATCTGAGCATGGTAGAATCACATATAGAGTTTTTCTAGATGCCTTAGAACACATATGAATATGCTATAATCACATATTCAATTTTTTGACTGCCTTAGCACACATATGAGCATGATAGAATCATATATATATATATATATATATATATATATATATATATATATATATATATATATATATATATATATATATATATAAAACTTTTTGTCTACCTTAGAGCACATATGAGCATGATAGAATCACATATAGAGTTTTTTTATTGCCTTAGATCACACATGAGCACATGATAGAATCACATATAGTGTGTAATTTATTTCATTATATTTTGTTTATCAATACTGACTGTTCTTTTCTTGTGTAGGCTGCTAGCGATAATCAGCGTAGTGGAGCTGAAGGGACAGATAAAGACAATGAACAAGAAGACGCACAAAATCTTGGCGATGATTAGAGGACTGTGTTGAAGAAGTTCTAATTTTTTTATGTTTCCTAATTGTAATTGTTGAATTGTAAATAATTAAACTTCTTAATTTTAAGGTGGAACGATTAATTGTTGTAGATTCTTGTTATATGAAATTTTTTGTGTGGTTTGTTTTTTATTTACAGGAAATATAAATTGTACAGGAAATAGAAATTGCTTGGTATTTAATTTTCAAATAAATTTTTTTTTATTTTTTTCGTGTTTGCGACGGATTAGCGACGGAACCATCCGTCGCTATTTATATTAATCTAGCGACGGCATAACGACGGAAGTAAATCCGTCGCCAAGCCGTGGTCGCCGTTTAGTACCGGCGGATTGGCGACGGAATATAGCGCTCGTTATTCCG
This sequence comes from Nuphar pumila, assembly GCF_984573655.1. Lineage (NCBI taxonomy): Eukaryota > Viridiplantae > Streptophyta > Magnoliopsida > Nymphaeales > Nymphaeaceae > Nuphar > Nuphar pumila. Next base: position 5,656,141 of record NC_143263.1, on the reverse strand, counting down.
TCGCAATTAGCGACGGAATAATTTCGTCGCCAGTTAGCGTTGAAATATTTGCGACGTAAGCATATTGTCGCCTCATTGTCGCTAATTCGTCGCTAACCATGTTAGCGACGGATTAGCGACGGAATGTGGTCGTCGCTAATCTACTGCTTTGTTGTAGTGTGTACCGAGTGGGAGGTGAGACTGAGAGAAGCCAGGTCCAACACTCGGGCCTCTTTAACTTAACCAGGGTTAGGGATCGGGGATTGCCACAGGTCAACCTTGACGATTATCGGGCGTTGTTTTCAGCTGCCTGTCAGCGAAGCTAAGCATAGCCGCCACAACAACAGTAGCTGTGGCAGTGTTGGTGATGGTGGCGCCAATCCCTTTCCCTCATTTTGAGGTGAGCTTTGAAAGTCGGCAGGGAAACAGAGAGGAGAGAAAGAATACTCTTTGGTGATAACGCGGTAAAAGAGGTCTCATTTTTTCTTTTTTATATGCATTCTTCTTGGGAGAGGTGCATAGATAGGTAGGTGGTGCAGAAACTGAACTATTTTATGTTTTTTTGGTGTAGAACCAATTAGTAAATATAGAAGACATTAAGAAGTTAAGAAGAAAAAAAGTGCAACCCCTTTAATAAATAAAAGAACTTTTATGTACAATGAAAAACAAATTAGGGCTTCATTCGGAGCCTAGGTGCTCAAGTTCTCTTCAGCCACCCCATTGTTAGATGTGAGAAAAAATACAAAAAAAAACAAAACTATATTTTGAAGGGGTAGAACCAGAAAGTTAGCAGAACCAACGCATTACTCATATATATAAACTCCTCCTGATGACCAGTTTCCAAACGAAGCCTAAGGCATGTTTGTTTCACTGATATACATGGGAAATGGCCATTTTCATATGAAAATGAACCATTTTTAAGTTGAGTGAAACGAGAGCATTTCAGGCGGGTACCACATGAGATTGACATTCTTCATATGAAACTTAACCGATTCTAGTGATCCAAAAGCCGGTTCCCACTAAACAAAACCTATAGATCACATATATGATATGTGAGAAAAATCACAAAAAAATATGATTTTTGAAAGAGCCCAATGGGGTAGAAGGAGAAAAGAGGCAGCACCAGCTCATTACTTATATATATATATATATATATATATATATATATATGAAATGCAACTTTCCATGGGAAAGTTTGCTTTGCACCCATCCTCCTGGGGAACAAATTTCCCACAAAATGCCCCTTTAGCATGAAATTTGTTTTCACACAGCAGCGTATGAAACAAACGAGCCCAGGTCATGGTTTGACGGACTTGTGAAGCTCAGAATAACATGATATTGAATGAGTACAAGTCCAAGAAAGTGGTGACTATGGAAGTGCCAATTAGATAACGCGTTTAATTAAATTAATCAAGAACTCAAATTATTTTGGTCTATGTTGGATTGGTTGCATTCAAATGTGATTTGGAATCTCATGTAAATTAATGAGAGAATCTCATTTGCACAGCTAACCAAACATGTGACTTGAAATCTCATGCAAATGAGATAATAAATCTCATTTGGAGAGCCAACCAAACATGTGATTTGGAATCTCATGCAAATGAAAAATGCATTTGAAGTGAATCTGATTATGTGATTTGAAATCATATGACTTCAAATCACATGAGATGCAGCCAAACATAAGGGACACGAGAATGTGGCTGATGGCCTTTTGTCCTTGAGTAAGTATCGGTCGACAAGCGAGCCACACAAGGATAACCAGAGATGTTATCAGCATAGTGACAAAGTTTAAAATGGCAAAAAACGGCATCAAAGTTCTCATGACAAGATAAATTATTTAATTTTATCATGCTTTTATTAAAAAATAATAATTTGAGGATAAAAAATATGTAAAAGAAAACAAAAAAATAAAATTAAATCATATAAAATTAAGTGACCCGGTTCTTGGTGAGGGTTGTCATAAAAAAATATCATGATATTTCAAAAATTCAAACTACAACCAAAATATTTTGCTTGTTTCTATAGTGTTTTCAAAACATCGCTGATATTTGTCACTAAGGTTTAGGTTGTATAAGCGGGGTCCTGCCTGAACGCCCAGGTTCCAATCCCTATGCCACATGGGGCTTAAGAGTTATCTGGATGGGGTATGCCTAAACCCAGCTTGCCTTTCAAAAAAAAAACATTGCCTACAAGGAAGAGGAGCAGCTAGTCACCTGGGACGTTGCAGGTTCAAAACCCAATGATATAGTTGTATAAATGGTAGGGGTCTGCCTAACCCCAGCTTGCCTTTACATTGCCTACAAGAGAAAGAGGATTTGTCATTATAGCCAATTCAAATGTACGCCTGTATATACCTAAAGAATGCAACTTGTTTCCCAAAAAAAAAAGGTTCTTGCTTTAAAAAATATCTAAAGAATGTAACTATATTCTTGAAATCTAGCAATATGAGCCGGGGCGGAGGACAAGGTCTCCACCCCCATCCCCTCTTATAATTTGGCCCTCCATCCCCGCCTTTATCCCCACACAGGTCCTGATTTTAACCTCCATCTCCGCTTTCATTCCTGTTTCATGTTGTCCATCCCGGATCCAAACGGGATGAGGCGTGGCACGGCTCGTTTCTCTCCGGTCCACTGCAAGTACTTTAGTTATTTTACTAACGAGGATTGGGGATGGGGCAGGGTTGGAGAAAGCGTAAGTCCATTTTCGCATGAGTTTTGCTTTTAACCTTCATCCTCGCTTCCATCCTTGTTTCATGTCCTTCATCCCCGATCCAAACTGGGCTAGGCGGGGCGAGACCCATTTTCCCTCGGTCCATTGCAGGCACTTTAGTTATTTTACTAACGAGGATTGGGGACGGGGGGTGGGGGGAAGCAGAAGTCCATTCTTGCATGGTTTTGATTTTAACCTTCATCCCCGCCTCCATCCCCGTTTAATGTCCTCCATCCTCAGTCCAAATGGGGCAAGGCCGGTTTCCCTCGATCCACTGTCATCCCTAGGGAAGGAGGAGATAGCCCATTAAGCAAATGTTGTTCCTAGAGAGGTTCCTCATCATTAAAGAAAAAAAACTGCCAAAAGATCTAATGGCACTCACTTTTGGCACCATTTCATGTTTTGGCAGACCGAAAAAATATGACAAACATGGCCAATTTACCAATCAAAATATGACAAATATGGTTAATTGATTTTTTCTTGACAGTTTTAGCCTTCTGTTGCTTGAAAAAATAGGCACCTTTGGTTAAACCACTTGTCTAAGTTATAGTCTGAAAAAAATTAAGCACCATGTAAGTTGTCACATTAAAAAAATCAGGTGTCATGATTTCGACCAAATAAAATGGCAAAAACTGATAAGAAAACATTAAATTATCCATGTTATATTTTCTAGTTCGCGGTCAGTTACGGTATTGTGCTAAAAATTAATGTCATCTACGTCATTATCTAAAAGAAATAAGCTAACATTAGCTCCCCCAACCCCCATCTTTGGGAGAGCTTGCCTAAGAGATCTAATGATATTTTTTAGCTATTGTTCAAGCACATCCATAAGCTAATTAAATTGTTTAAAGCATGGGAGAAAAAGCTAAATTTTTTCGAATAAGTTCCTTGTAAAGAAATTTTTATGCTTAAAGCAGAAATTCACGTTTACTTGATTGAAAAAAACATTATAAAATTGATGGGGATGAGTTAACAAATTCCAGTGGTTACATTGATATCAATAAGGTATTTTCTTGTACAATAATAAGAATATTACCTAGCTTTTTTTATTAGATTTTTCTTGAATAATAATTTATAAATGGATATATGTACTAGATGATGCTCAATAACCAAGCATTGGATGTGGGAATTTCAAATATGGAAAAATAGCTAAATCATTCAAGAAATGTGGGAGAGAAAATGTAAAAGCAAATTTAGAATAAATCTTATCTTTTTCAAGAGAAGATATTATTCTTGAAAAAGTAATATCTTTGGAAGCTTCCATTGCAAAGTTAACTACCATAAACAAGACAAGCTTTCAACTTAGACATTTTGGAGTGAGTACAAGTCAAACTCATAGAAAGAATCCAAACTAGTTTATTCATTGAAAAAGTTGAGCAATCAAGTAACACTTTAGGTGGCGTTTGAATCACAGACAGCAGAAGACAGGCTGTCCCTCCCTGTCCATGCACCATTAAAAAAATTTGTGTGTCCAGGTGTGTCAGTCCTCCGCTGTTTGATTGGGGGGGGGGGGGGGGGGGGGGGGTTTACGGAACAACGGCGGACGCGTATTTCGTGTCCACGAGATGAGCCAAGTGGACATCGATCCACGTGTCCCGCATTTGCATGGGTGCATACACACACACACACGTGACAATGGGCATCCCGCGGACACGCGCAAACAGCGCATGGAACACCCCCTAATGAACTAGTTTTCAGAAAAAAATCCAAAGTAGTTCTCATGCAAATGGAAAAAGTCTGGAGATGGTGGTTCATATCAGTTTGGTGGGGAGTGTAGAATGAAAGGTAACAATAGAATTTTTAGAGGAAAGAAGAAGCCTGCTAAGTCAATTCTTTAATCTATCAAATTTGACTTGTTTTGCTCTGCGAAGATTGATTGGAAGGATTCTGATCTCTCGTGGCTGGGACATAATCAGCGGATTGGGTGTGTCATGGGATCTTTGAAAATGCTCAGCCTGTTTAATTTTGATACCTGTAATCTTCTGCTGTTTTATCCTGTCATCAGGCTCACCTTTATGTTTCTCTTCTTGATGATTTTTAATGAAATTTTATTCCTTCTTAAAAAAAAAAGTAATACTTTAAGGGTTCACAGCTGATCACATTATATGGAACTTAATATGTAGCTGATTTTGCATATTTATTCTTTGTTAATGCTATATTGTACGACCCACCCTTAAGCAGTTAAAACCGGATCCCATCATTTGAAATAGGATGGTTTTCATCATACATCAATCCTAGCCATCCAGAACCATCCATCTAGCAGCTGATTGGATGGCTAGGATTGAATGCAGAATGAAACCCATCCTGTTTCAAATGATGGGATCCGTGTTCGTTAAACCCTCGGCTGCCTCCCTTGCCTACCAAGGAGCTTGCTGCTTTGGTGTTAAGGCAAGGGACACACACTCCAGGTATGGAACTCCTAACGTCCTTCAACTTGAAGGCCTTAAATTGACCTATCTAGCCAGGTGTCCAGAGCTCTTGTGGGCTACAGTTAAAAACAAACGGTTGCTTTGAAGATGCATACACGAAATGCGAGGAATTATGGAGATATCCTCAAGACTAAAGTTAACTATAATCACAAATTGAACGGCCAAACCCTGGCAATCCAAGACATGGTTGCCATGGATTCTTTTTATTTCTGCTGTGGAAATTTAGAAAATGTTCTTCAATGGTCAAGTTTTTTACTTAATATGTGTAAATTGTAGGACATCAAAACTCTTTGGATCCATAAAGTGTCCCTTCTAATTAATATGAAGCACTTTGCCTCCTCTTTTCACTTTGAGCTTTGCATCTAACAAACTAGAATTAAAAGAGTGATTCCAAATGTTTAAGATAGCTGCCTCTGTAGGTTGGGCACACCTGGCTAGCAGGGTGTGTGTGAAGGCGCTCAAGATGAAGGGCGATGGATCAAACCCGTTGCTTTGATGAAGACGATGTACCCCTCTGGCTATATTTGGCCATTTTCCATAAAGCATGGGGTACGGGGTTAGTAGGGGGTCATTAATTACCGGCGTCCCTAGGAAGGTTCCTCGTCATGAAAAAAAAAAGAGATTGCTTATATTTATATACGTGGAGTTATTATTATTATTATTATTATTATTATTATTATTATTATTATTATCATGCTGATGCTTTTTAAGTCGTTGAAAGGAAAAAGGCTACAAAGCTAAAGCCTTCTCCTTCTAAATGAAGAAAAAAAACATATTACCTATTCTAACAAGTTTCTAATAAATATTAGGTGTTGCATGATAAGTCAAAAGTACCAAAAAAATATGTAAATGAATCCTTTTATGGAATCACTTAAAAGTATGGGTAGCACACAAGTTGGAATACGTGTGACGAGTTCCCACTTGGCTATCTCCATCTTTCCTTGTCAAGAAAGAAAAAGAAGGGAACAACAACATGTGCAAAGAAAATAAGAGAAAACCTAATATTTTGAATGAACTTAATTAGCTGCTATAGACACCCCAATTTTGAGTCAGTTCAAGAGTCATATGTCAAAATCTAATATTTTTTTGCTTATTTCGAAGTTATGCTAACTTTAACTTCAATTTTGTCCTCCAAAATGATAATTTTTTTTTCTAAAATATAAATTAAACTATAGAATTTTAGCTTTCAAACAAGAAAAAATTGGGTCAATCGGACATCAACGTTAAGTTTTAACCAAAACAAGGTAACTTCAATAAAAATGCTACTTTTTAGATAAAACTTATTTTGAATAAATTTTTAACCACTAAAATGATTGAATTTGATTTTCACTTAAATTAGAAATTAAAGTAGAGGATGTTAGCTTTCCAATACATCAAAAATCATCTAAAAAAGACATACAAATAAAAAGTTATGACCAAGACAAGTTAACCTTTGAGACTTGTTTTAAATACTAATGATATATGTCGTTAAGAAAATGCTAACGGCACATGAATTATCATTAACAATTTTTTATGTGTCCTTAGCAAATCTATGATATGTCGTCAACACTTTTTATAATAATACATGGATTATCTTTAGCAGTTTTTATCGTCAACCACCTTTTGATTCAAAAAGTCTGTGCACCATAAATCGTATATATTCTTATCCCATTAAAAAACAAAAATAGGATCTACTTTAATCCTAGATCACCTAGATTCTATCTAACCTATCTATTTCTTAAAATTAGGTTAAAAGGACCCTTAACCAATCAAAAGAGCTTATTCAAACACAAGCTATTAGGATCCCGCCATGTCTTCCTTACATGAATTTGGATATACAGATCTTAGATTTGTAGAAATTATACCAAAATCCATCATAAAACCTTTAAGTATGGGTCCAGTGTATATCCTTACTTTACATATGAAATCTAAGATTTAAAATTATATATATACTTTGCCAAAATCTCTGCACAATTAAACTTAATCCTACATAGCCTAGTCGATGATTCAGATTCTTTATCTCACTCACCATTGGAGCCTGTGCCTAACTGGAGTGTTGCTCTAGTGTCACTGCACTCGTCAAGATATAGGAAAGAGCCACCTAAGCCTAAGGTGAGATTTCATTTGTTTGTTATTATATTTTATTTATTTCATAAGTGTAAAATTTTCTAACCTTTGCATATTATTAGTGTTTCTACCTTTTTTTCTTAGCTTTGGTGACTTATGGCAGCAATCTCATCTTTTTTTTTTTATAAGACTTGCTTACGAGGTACATGAACTTGCAAAGCTAAAGCCTGTGTTGAAATTTTTAATCTCTTGGTGCGGTTGATCTGTACTCAAAGAAAGAAGAAAAGCACACAACTTGAAGAATAAATTCCACAAACTCTGAAATTTAGATCTAAACAAAAATTCTTTTTTCAAAATTTGGGGATCTTGTCCATGCTTGTCTAAAAAGTTATCCAAATTTTGACAATGGTTCAAATCCAATTAAGAAAACCCAATTAAGTCATTGACACTTAAACTCCAAATCCAATCAAGTCATTGACACTGGAACTTGGATCCAACAAGGTAATAGAGAATTAATAGGGAGTGTATCCGGTAGAGGGTCTTGACCTGATCCAATTGGATTATGTTCTGTTACACTATATACCTAGACTAATTTCATGCTATTTACATTTCCATGAACAAAGGTAAGAATCTATTTTCTAGAGATTATATATTTTTTCTTCATTTAAAAATAAAAAAAGAAAAAAAAGAACCAAGATAAAGCTGATCCAGGGGACCATTATGGTCAGGTTGGGAGAAAGGGAGAGAAAAAGAAGGTTTTGAGTGAGGGATGTTCCCGGCATATGCCGTTGATCTCAGCATATCCTGTTTCATGTCATTGCTACATAACACTGTTACACTGCCAAAAAGCATTAGCTCTCCATGGAGCAACAATGGAGGTTAGCACGTGTGCAGGACAAGAATAACACGGCAGTTCTCCTCTGGCAGGCGGCCTCACTTGTTGGAAAGACACACGGATTGCCATCACTGTGTCATGCACGCAAGCTCGGTGCTCGCTGCCAAAGGAGAATTGCCCTGCCATTCTCCTGCATTGTCATGCACGCTAGAGGCGGTTGGCACGTGTGGAGCTTATTCATGCATGGAATAGTTCAGTTCCAGTTGACATCAAAAATTCCATAAATTGTTTCGTATTGGGTAGGTATTTATTCCCACATATATATATATATATATATATATATATATATATATATATATATATATATATATATATATATATATATATATATATATATATATATGAGTGGGGGATGGTCCACCCTTTGTCATCTCCTTCAAAAAATCTGTATGTTAGGTATATTTTTTGACAAATTCGACTGTATAAATGTGATCTCTATAGTTGAAAACATATGATTAAACTCTTAGATCATAGGTTTTTTTATGTGTAGGTAAGATTTTATAATATAAAAAATTTCACAAGTTTAGGTTGTTGATTTTTTTTATGCCTGTAAAATCCTGTCTACACATTAAAAAAGTTTGTTAAAGGGTTTATTAATATGTTTTCAACCATGGAGATATGGTCAGATTTGACAAAAAAACATATCTAACATATACATTTTGAAGGGGAAGATAAAGGTGGACCTTCTCTTTTTCTTTACATATAAATGTGTGTGTGGAAAAAGAGACGGATGTCAACTGAAAATATAAAAACTACTATGGTTTTCATAGATTTTTTATTCTTTTCTCATAATTATAACAATTCATATGTGATATATATGCCTGGTTTTATAAGGACCAGCTCTGCAATCATCCAATCATGATACATAAACAAGATCTTTTAAGGCTTTAAAATCAACCATTCATAATCTTCATAAATATTGAAGCATCCAAAAGACATATTTTCTTATAAAAAATTTACCATCCAACAATCAATTACTAACAAATTCATCATGCCCAACACATCTACGTGGTTGAATTTGCAAAAATAGTGTTCGCCCAGTTCATACGGTAGTTCTCATATTCTAATGACTCTCTCTCTCTCTCTCTCTCTCTCTCTCTCTCTCTCTCTCTCTCTATATATATATATATATATATATATATATATATATATATATATATATATATATATATATATATATATATATATATATATATATATATATATATATATATATATATATATATAAACATTTTCCATTCATGGAAGCTAGCTACCATCTGAATGCTCAACACATGCACATATTTTAAATAAAATTGTATTCCCAAAATCCCCTTGAATCTTTTCTTTGAACGGGACATGAAGACTCATTAGATTCACAAGATATCCACGCGGTTTTGACTTTTCTTAAATGCAGAAAATGTTGGTAACTATGATAATATAATGGCGTTTGGATTGATGTTATTTAGTGAGTTGGGTGAGCGTGGCGTTGCCAATTTCGCCATCATCACCAATAGGGGTGGCAATCGTGTCGGTTGGCGGGTCGACCCGATGGGTTGACGGGTCAGCATACCTCAACCCGAACCCGACCCGTTTATTAAACGGGTCAGCTGTGGCAAACACGAACCCGGCCCGTTTAATAAACATGTAACCCGACATGACCCGCCAACCCATTTAATAAATGGGTTGGGTCGGGTAAATGGGTTCTCAGGTTCGCGGGTCGGGTTGGAGGGTTGACGGGTCGGGTTGGCGGGTTGACGGGTCGGGTTGGCAGACGGGTTGGCGGGTTGACCCACCCGCCTAACCCGTTTATTAAACGGGTCAGGCAGGTTGGCATACCCCTAACACGAACCCAACTCGTTTAATAAACGGGTTAGGTGGGTCGACCCGTTTATTAAATGGGTTCATTTTTTCCAAACCCGAACCCGCCTAAGAGGCGGGTTGTGTCAGGTTTTGCCACACCTAATCACCAACCCCCATTTGGCAGAGGCAGTGTGAACCAAACCAGTTGCAAGCTATGTTACAAATATCATGATATTTTGAAAAAATAATTTATTTATTATTTATATTATGTTTTATTTATATGTCTATATTTCATTAAGATTTCCCAAAAAAAACAAAAAAAATTAGAGTGAGTTTGGATACTTTGAAAGAGAATCCTCATGAAAAAGTAAATTCTCAATCTCTAGATTTCTAGTGTTTGGATAACTCGAAGGCGCTCATTCTTTTACTTTGAGAATTCATATTTTTTTTTTTTTATTTTATCATGGAATTGATGTGAGAGTTCTTATTCTTTTGGATTAAGGTTGTCAAAAAAGAAGATATACTAGAATAAACGGATCATACTCAATTAATTTGAATCTAATCATTATTAAATTTGACTTGGTCCAATCTAATTAGATTTGAATATTAGTCAAAAGAAAAGATATATAATAGCAAATCCAGATATATATATATATATATATATATATATATATATATATATATATATATATATATATATATATATATATATATATATATATATATATTGGTAGGGGTGAAAATGGATTGGGTCAAATCTAATGTTGGATCCAAGTTTGATATTTTGTGAATGGATCCCAACACAAAATTCAAATGTGCATTTTGAATCAGATTGGGATCACTTAATCAGATTACTTTTGGATTCAAATTAAATCCAAATCTTATTTTTATTGGATCTATGTTTGGTTTCAAATCAAATCTGATTCATTTACATCTTTATATGTAAAAGGCTTAGTTTTTATCATTTCTATGGATGCATGCTGATATTTTTGTTTTAGATCCATCTTCAATCCATCTCATCGGATACCATTCAGATTCATGTTTGGATCTGGCTTTATGCCAGACTTTTTAGAGTTGGGTTTGGATCCTACATGATAGTTGTATCCTGCCCATTTTTTACCTCTCACAATGAGAGAGAGAGAGAGAGAGAGAGAGGAATGGTAGTGGACCGAGGGAAAATGGGGTTGTGTCGCCCTGTTTGAGCCAGGGATGGAGGACATGAAATAGGGATGAAGGTTAAAATCAAAATCTATGCGGCAATGGACTTACACTTTTCCCTGCCGCGCCTTGCCCCTCTCCCTCATCCCTGTTAACAAACCTCTTTTTTTTTTTTTTAGGGATGGAAGTGGATTGAGGGAAAATGGGGCCCCACCCGGCCTTGACCTGTTGGACCAATGATGGAGGTGAGGATGGAGGGCAAAATTTTTAGACAGGGCAGGAGTAGATACCTTGTCCTCCGCTCAGGGCCGGAGCCTGCTAGGCTACTATATATATATATATATATATATATATATATATATATATATATATATATATATATATATATATATATATATATATATATATATATATATATAAAGAGAGAGAGAGAGTGTAACGACCCCAACTCATCCCCTTTGAAAATGCGATATTTTTTTTTAAAAACAGTGCGGAAAACTTCCCAGAGACCCGAGGTCGTCACAGTTCCAATTCCATCTGAATAGCCAGATACCACAAATGAACTTGCAATTATCATCCATAAAACTAAACCAATACATTTATTCATGAGTTAAGAATTAATCTCAAAAAAAAAAGTGTTTCACTCAAAAGAAAGTAACGTAACTATTGATGAAAAATAAGTAAATGAAAAGAACACTAGACTGAAGGACCAAAATAAAGAGTCACTCTGTCCACAAATGAAACTGTCAAAAACTCATTGTGACTCTCGCGCCCTCACAGTAGCTGTCGACTTCACTGATCACCTGTTCCTGCGAAAAACCAATGAAGTAGGGTGTCAGAATCGAAATCCTGAGCACAACTACTTCTTCATGAAACAAGTGAAATAAAGGGTTAAGATAAGATATCATGCAACAATTGAGAGAAATACATACAAGATAGTTTATAGCATTTGGGAATTTATTCATGCAACAATCATAAATGCTAAACATGCGAAGACAATAAGCAGTAGCAAGTAATAAAACTTCAGCATGCAACAAGAAATAAACATTCAACACTTACCATCATGTATTGATTGAGGGAACCATTAAAGTATGCATGATCTAATGCATAACAGGAAAATGCAAGACTTTTGTGCAATGTATGAATCATTTTATTATCTTTCATTTAAGTCTTTTGTTTTCCTATGCATGCCCTATTAAATGCATACAACTTTAAGTTTCTCTTTTTAATTACCGTTGCTCGCAGATACACCAAACGGGTACAAACTCCGAGGTCAAGTTAGGTTCCCAGGATAGCTTAGCACATAATTTGTATTTTATTACTGGGTTCCAAACTTAGCCTCGACCGAATCACCTTCGGAACATTAGACCTCCACATCTAATGTCGGGGACACAAGGGACACCCCACGCCTACAAGTGTCACTTTCTTGGTACAAAAAACAACAGCTGCGTCAAAACACACCACTCCCGGGTAAAGTGGCGGACTCTCCCTAAAATCGTGGTCATGAGAAGAAACCTCAATATCGGGTTCAGGGGACAAATGTAAAGCCCACAGAGTTTTTGTATCCTCACAGTCTCTCCAAGACCGGATCTCTAAGATCCCCATTCTCCAGATGTGTGATCCCAGAAGGTATATTACATTGTGTTTTATTAATACCTTTTTTTAAAAAATCAATTCCTTAAGTTTTGCAACACCATATGCAAAAATAAAGATAAAAGATCACATCTATCCCGCGGGAGCCATCACAGGACTCTAGCTCATGGAAACATATGGAAGAGTGCAATAAAATGAAATATTAGAAAAACATGATTTTTGCAATGCATTGACAAGAATAAGGAAAAGCAACCCTCAACTCGGGCTTACCAAGCCCTCGGTAATTCACTTTGATCATCGATGTACATTATGCATAAACCATAACATATTGTATGTAAAGTAAATCAGGTACTTTCAATTTGCACATTTTTCAAGTTAGTTACAAGCTCACAACCCATAAACATAACCACAGAAATTTTCAGAATTTCCCTATATGCAAACTCAAGTTGATGCATGTTTTCTTTTAAGTGAGCTTCCTTATGTGCATACCTATTTTCCAACTGTGTATCTACTCATGTTAGTTGCAAACCTTAACAAGAGTCACATATGCATGTCACTATATGTTCATATCATGTGCATGCCCACTGGTAAATGCATTGTTACGTTAAAAGAAACATCAACATATATGTATTTTCACGTGTATGTAGCCAACAATGAAATGGGTTTGTTTACAATAGTCATAGGCGCATCAACACAACTACTACCGTTCTACGTGACAGTCAAATGCAAAATTTTTAAATAAGTGCATGCTTGTTGTTACATGATTTGATTCAATCAATGCATGTCTGTAAGTGTCTATCATTAACTGTGACATGCATGACTTAAGGAAAAATTTATATTTGTCAGTACTTCAACATCCATCCCATGTCCAACCAACACCCGGATGGTTATGGCAGCGTGTACACAGTCCCAGCAGCATAGGAATCGAAGCTGGACAGCATACAACATGTACACAGTCCCCAGTCCGGTCTGTGTAGCCTGTCGAAGATGGACAACATAACAACAACATAGGAGTTTAACAGAAATGTTTAAACCCTATACATATCTCACCTTATATATATATATATATATATATATATATATATATATATATATATATATATATATATATATATATATATATATATATATATATATATATATATATATATATCCTCTTATTTACTTTTTATTTTTTTTATTTATGCAGCTACAGATCCATACCCAGGCTCGGCCTGTCAGGCCAACAGAGCCCAGCTCAAATGGTCTAACAGCCAGCCGAACCCTGGGTACATACAAAAAGAACTTGTCTTATCTTCTTCTTTTTTTCTTTGTTAAACAGCCCAACAAACCCATAGCTACATATTTTATTTTATATTAAAAATATAGTTTTTTTTCTTCTTCTTATCTAAGTCACCCAACCCTGTCGGTTGGGTCTGACAGCATATCCACAGGCCCAGTTTGGGCCTGTGTATGCTGTCAGGAAACCACAACATATACAGACAAATAATTTTTTTTTTCAATGCCCAAGACCACAGGCCAGCACCCAGCTGACTGGGTCGGTTGGGCCTGCCGTGGCCCAGCCCAAAAGAGCACATCACACAAAACAACATATTAACATTTTTTTATGCATCAACACATGACAAAACTATTTGTTAATATATATATATATATATATATATATATATATATATATATATATATATATATATATATATATATATATTGAAAAGAGTAAGTCCAGCCCAGCCGACCCTGTCTGCTGGGTCCAACCGCATATACACAGGCCCAGTTTGGGCCTGTGTTTGCTGTAAAAAATGACAGCATAAGCGTTATCCAAAAACTGCTTGATATTTATTATTATATACCCTTTTTTTTTGTTAAGAAACAATAAAAATACAGAATATACGAATGGGTAACAGTGGAAATCGTGGGTCCATTGTTCCTCCATGGATTTCCATCAAAAGATGCATGGAAATCTAATCTCTACCCGATTTCTCATTCGTTTCAAGAAGGATTACCCGTACCTTGACCAAGATCGTGATAATGAAAGCTGTAAAAAAGCTTGGGCTGAAGATCAATGGCCTCCTCTTGTACCTCCTCTCTCTCTCTCTCTCTCTCTCTCTAAGGTGAAAATGAGGGAGAAGGGCTGCCCCCCCCCCTCCCTTCTCTTTTAATAAAGCTGAAAACCGTCTACAGAGAGTTTCCAGAATTAGGTATCTCTCTCTCTATGGAGTTTCCAGATTTTTGGACTCCTTTACCTATTATTATTTTGTTTGACTTTTTGACCCTCCTTTCCTAAAAAACATGGAAACCTCTAGACCCTTTTTAATTAGGGAAGAGAGTTAACCCTAACCCGCTTAACCCAAATCTCGGAATTAAAAAAAATAATTAAATTAATAAATTTATTTTTTTGAATTTACTTATTCTTAAATATTCAAAGGTTCCCAAAATTGGTCATGTTGACCATGGAGACTTTTTATATGATAATAACCCCAATTTAAAGCTCCTAGCTGAATTTAAAGTCATAAAAATGTTGGGCTTAGATTTGGACCCGAATTCAGATCCAAGATCCAAACCCATACTTATAAAAATTTGGATTAAGACTCGAATCAAGTCCAGATTTTCTAGGACCTAGCTAGGACCCAAATCCATAAAAATTTGAATGTTATGCCTTGGATACAATCTGATCTAATTTCGGATCCATTTCGACAAACTGCTAAAATTTTAGAAAAACACGATTTTCGGGCCAACCGGAACACGAATTTAGAAAAGTAAAATACCATTGCGCTCGGAATACCGAGGCGCATCCAATGGTATATTACATGAATATCCAATTCTGAATTTCGTCCGAAAATAACCCGAATTTTGCCTGAAAGTAACCTGAATTTTGCTTGAATTTAAAAGTCAAAATTAGAACTCTTTACCGCACTTCGATTGGTTTGTCTAGACCTTGTCGATGAGACTTGGGTCAAACCCAAACTCTAAGACGTCGGTCTAAAACTCAAGCCTCAAACAATTTTCTTACCAGACTTAGCCGAATTTTGAAATTTTCATGAATTGACTAAGATCCGAAAACACGAGATCTTACAACCTTACCCCCTTAAAAGAATTTCGTCCTCGAAATTAGAACGTACCAAATAAAAGAGGGTAGTGTTGACACATATCTGCCTCAAGCTCCCAAGTGCATTCATCTAGCCCATGATGCTGCCAACGCACCTTCACGAACGAAATCGTCCTACTGTGTAGCACCTTTTCCTGGCGTTCCACTATCTCTATCGGCTTCTTGTTCGTAGTTAAGTCAGGTTGTACCTCGATCGCATCATAGTGAATCACGTGTGAGGGGTCAGGTACGTACTTTCTCAACATCGAGACATGAAAAACATCGTGAATCTGTAAAAACTGAGGAGGAAGTGCTACCCGATATGCAGTCTCTCTGACACGTCCAAGGACTTCGAAGGGTCCAACATAGCTAGGACTCAACTTTCCTTTCTTTCCAAACCGGAAGATACTTTTCGTAGGTGAAATTCGAACAAACACGTGATCGCCTACCTCAAAACTGAGCTCTCTACGTCGTTGATCGTTATAACTCTTCTGCCTACTTTGGGCTGCAATCAACCTTTGCCGAATTAAACGCACCTGATCCGCATAGTGCTGGATGATTTCTGGAGACTCCACTGCTCTCACTCCAACCTTATCCCAACAAACCGAAGATCTACATGGTCGGCCATACATTGCTTCATACAGGGCCATACCAATACTAGCATGAAAGCTATTGTTATAAGAAAACTCTGCAAGCTTCACATGTTTGTCCTAATCACCTGCCCAATCCAAAGCACACGCTCTCAACATATCCTCGAGCGTTTGAATTGTTCGTTCTAACTTCCCATCTGTCTGCAGATGGAAAGCAGTACTAAACTTCAAGGTAGTGCCAAGGGCTTTCTGAAGCTGGCACCAAAATCGAGATGTGAACCTCGGATCCCGATCTAACACTATCGAACGAGGCACTTCGTGACGCCTAACAATCTCATCTACGTAGAGATCGACCAAGCTTTCCAAGCTTTGACTAATCTTGATCAGAAGAAAATGAGCACTCTTTGTCAAACGATCCACAATCACCCATATGGCATCCCGCTGCTTTCTGGTCTTAGGCAGCCCTAGGATGAAGTCCATTGAGATATCATCCCACTTCCATTCTGGAATCTCAAGAGGCTGCAAAAGTTCACCTGGTCTCTGGTGTTCAATCTTCACTTGCTGGCAGATAAGACACTGAGACACGAACTCCGCGATGTCCCGCTTCATCCCATTCCACCAACAAGTCCTCTGGAGATCTTTGAACATCTTGGTGGAACCAGGGTGAACGGAATACTTCGACCTGTGAGCTTCACTCATCAACTCTTCCCGTAACGCTTTTGGAACCCACCATCGGTCTCCGAACATGATGGTTCCGTCCTCCTCCCGACGAAACTGCGCTTCTGGCTTCTGAGCACTTTCGCACAACTTTTCAAAGTCCGGATCTTCTGGTTGGAGTTCCTCAATTCGATCTATGATCTCTGGTCGTGCCTGCATCCCGACACAAAGGATGCGTTCAGAGTCATCAGAAAAAGGTTGCCATCGTACGAAGTCCTTAACCAGATTCCAACTGCGTCCAATCAAGCTAGTTGCTGTGACTGACGCCTTTCTACTAAGTGCATCAGCCACCACATTCGCCTTACCCAGATGGTAGGCGATGGAGAAGTCACAATCCTTCAGGAACTCCAACCACCTACGTTGCCTCAAATTCAAGTCCCTCTGGGTGAATATATATTTAAGGCTCTTGTGGTCGGACATGACCTCAAACGTTTCCCCATAAAGGTAGTGGCGCCAAATCTTCAGCGCGTAAACTACTGCCGCTAACTCCAAGTCATGTGTGAGATAATTCTTCTCATGCACCTTTAGCTGCCGGGAAGCGTATGCTATGACCTTTCCATGCTGCATAAGAACACAACCCAGTCCAGTCCCCGACGCATCATTGTATACCACAAAACCACCCGTACCGGAGGGCAATGTCAAAATCGGCGTCGTGGTCAACCTCTTCTTTAACTCTTGAAAACTATCTTTGCAGCGAGAGGAACACTCGAACTTCATTCCTTTCTGCAACAACCGAGTCATCGGGGCAGCTATACGTGAGAAATCTTGAATGAATCGACAGTAGTAACCTACCAATCCCAAGAAACTTCTAATGTTTGTCACTGTCTTCGGTTGTTCCCATGACAAAACGGCTTCCACCTTGGTTGGATCAACCTCTACACCTCTCTCGGATATCACGTGACCGAGAAACATCACCCTATCGATCCAAAACTCACACTTTGAGAATTTAGCGTAAAGTTGATATTCTCTCAGTGTCTACAGCACGAGTCGCAAGTGCTCTCGGTGATCTTCCACACTCTCCGAGTATATCAGGATGTCATCTATGAACACGATGACAAAAGAATCCACTCACAACTTGAAAACCCGATTCATCAGATACATAAATGCCGCAGGGGCATTTGTAAGTCCAAAGGACATCATTAGAAATTCATAATGCCCATATCTGGACCTGAACGTTGTCTTAAGAATATCCTTGGTTCTAATCCTCAGCTGGTGATATCCCGAACGAAGATCGATTTTCGAGAACACCTTTGCCTTTCTCAATTGGTCAAACAAATCATCGGTCCTAGGCAAAGGGTATTTGTTCTTCACTGTCACGTGATTCAACATGCGGTAGTCAATACAAAGTTGCATTGAACCATCCTTCTTCTTAACAAAGAGGACCGGGGCACCCCAAGAGGACACACTCGGTCTAATAAATCCTTTGTCAAAAAGCTCCTGCAACTGCTTCTTCAGTTCCCCTAACTCAGCAGGTGCCATGCGATACGGAGCGCGAGAGACTGGTGCTGTACCGAGCACTAGCTCGATCGAGAACTCAATTTCTCGATGCGGAGGCAAACCCGACAAATCCTCGAGAAAAATATCCGAGAATTCGCGGACAACATCTAACTAATCCAGGGGTGTCGCCTGACTGTCTTGAGCAGAAACACTGGCCAAGAATACCATGCAACCCTTCTTATGGTACTTGGAGACCTTTAAAGCTGACACGGTCCTCACCCAATGACACAACAATGCAGACAATTTGGGGTGCTCCAAGATTACCTTCTTGCCTCGACACTGGAGGGTCGCATTATGCTTGGACAACCAGTCCATACCTAAGATGACATCATAAAATGTCATATCCAAAATGACCAAATCGGCGGACAACTCATGGCCTTCTATCACCACGCATACTGCTGGGAAATACTTCCCGCAGAAAGAGGATGCACCCATAGGTAACATCACATTAAGAGCTCTCTCAAGGCTAAATGGAACCACATCAAGTAACTTTGCAAACGAAGAAGAAATAAAGCTGTGTGTTGCACCTGTATCAAACATAACACGTGCAAAGTGTTCGGCAACTAAGAATATACATTCGGTCAGATCAGCCTGATCATCCTGGGAGGTTGTTGTCACTGCGTAGACCCGTCCATCGGTCTTGCGCTGACCCTGTTGTTGTTGAGGCCTTTGCTGCTGCGGTTGCTGCTGCTGTCCACTCGGAACCGCAGACTTGTTCGGACAGAAAGGGGGAATTTGCCCTGGATGCTGGCACTGATAGCAGACCCCCTTGAACGATGGGCAAAAACCTAGTGGATGATTCTTGTCGCACCTACGACATGTCGGCTGGGCCTTCCTCTGTTGTTTCTGCGGCTGAGGTCGACCCTGTTGCCCGCCCTGTTGTCGCCCGTCACGAGTCCGCTGCTTCTTTCCGTTCTGCATTCTCCCTCCTGCAGGTGGATTCTTCCTGATCCCGCTCGAAGAACCCCCTCCATTACCGCCTCCCTTCTGAGAGCCACCTTTGGATCGCTCTCAGTCCTCGGTCAGAACTGTGGCTGACTCTATCGCCTCGACCAGGGTAGAAAGACGACCCCCGAGCACATGAGTTCGTAACCCATCCTTCAGTCCACGCACGAATTTTGCCGCCCTTGCCTTCTCATTTTTGAAGAGGTTCGGGCAGTACTTCTCAAGACTCCGGAACCTGGTAGTGTAATCCACCAGACTCATGGCCCCTTGAGTCAAATCGGTGATTTTTTGTTGCATTTGCTCCTCGGCGTAAGAAGGAAAGTATGCGTCTAGGAACTCCTTTCTAAATGTCTCCCAAGCAATCTCATCCCAATCGGCGAACTTCACCCTTCGCAGGGTGTCCCACCACTTATTGGCATCGCCCTTCAAACGGTACATGCCAAAAGGTATCTTTCTCTCCTCAAGGATAGGTAAGACGTCAAACACCCTCTCAATCTCCTCGACCCAGCTCTCGGCAGTCTCTGGGTTTGCCTTTCCTGAAAAGGAAGGCGGGTCCAACTTCAGAAACCTTTCGAAGGAAACACCACCCACATTCAGACCAACGTCGACTGGAGGGTCACGCGCGGCAGCCTGAGCCGCCTGCGCTGCTTGAGCAGCCTAGGCCGCTTGCAGAGCCTGAGTTGTTTGTGTTGCTTGCGCCGTCATGGTCTCCGTTAGGGTATGAATGGCCTCCATCATGAAATCTCTTTGTTCCTACCAGTTTTTGGGAGCAGCAGTAGAAGATGAAGCACCTCTGTGTGAGTACGACATCTACAACATACATGTTTCACAAATTAGACCCTTACCGATCTTACCCCTTTGGGGTTGGTCACAACCACTAATCGTTCATACAATCACACTAGTACTTTTATTTTCATACTAATAAAAATTGAACTATGCATGTAATCAATCATGTAGAGTTCATATGCTTAAAACAACAATATTAAATAGCCTTACCAGTGAAGAAGACTGCTCTGGAGGACGAGTCACAACTTGTTGACGCTTTAGGACATAGCTCACATACCAATAATAAAAATTTAAACACTCAAAGACGATAAAATTACAAGTATTTATGATGACTCTGATACCAAACCTGCAACGACCCCAACTCATCCCCTTTGAAAATACAATATTTTTTTAAAACAGTGCGGAAAACTTCCCAGAGACCCGGGGTCCTCACAGTTCCAATTCCAACTGGATAGCCAGATACCACAAACGAACTTGCAATTATCATCCATAAAACTAAACCAATACCTTTATTCATGAGTTAAGAATTAATGTAAAAAAAGCAGTGTCTCACTCAACAGAAAGTAACTTAACCATTGATAAAAAATAAGTAAATGAAAAAAACACTAGACTGAATGACCAAAATAAAGAGTCACTCTGTCCACAAATGAAACTGTCAAAAACTCATTGTGACTCTCGCGCCCTCACAGTAGCTGTCGACTTCACTGATCACCTGTTTCTTGCGAAAAACCAATGAAGTAGGGTGTCAGAATCGAAATCCTGAGCACAACTACTTCTTCATGAAACAAGTAAAATAAAGGGTCAAGATAAGATATCATGCAACAATTGAGGAAAATACATACAAGACAGTTTATAGCATTTGGGAATTTATTCATGCAACAATCATAAATGCTAAGCATGCGAAGACAGTAAAGCAGTAGCAAGTAATAAAACTTCAGCATGCAACAAGAAATAAACATTCAACACTTACCATCATGTATTGATTGAGGGAACCATTAAAGTATGCATGATCTAATGTATAACAGGAAAATACATGACTTTTGTGCAATGCATGAATCATTTTATTATCTTTCATTTAAGTCTTTTGTTTCCCTATGCATGCCCTATTAAATGCATACAACTTTAAGTTTCTCTTTTTAATTACCGTTGCTCGCAGATACACCAAACGGGTACAAACTCCGAGGTCAAGTTAGGTTCTCAGGGTAGCTTAGCACACAATTTGTATTTTATTACTGGGTTCCAAACTTAGCCCTCGACCGAAACACATTCGGAACATTAGATCTCCACATCTAATGCCGGGGACACAAGATACACCTCACGCCCACAAGTGCCACTTTCTAGGTACTAAAAACAACAGTTGTGTCAAAACACATCACTCTCGGGTAAAGTGGCAGAATCCTCCTAAAACCGTGGCCAGGAGAAGGAACCTCAATATCGGGTTCAGGGGACAAAGGTAAAGCCCACAGAGTTTTTGTATCCTCACAGTCTCCCCAAGACCGGATCTCTAAGATCCTCATTCTCCAAATGGGTGATCCCAAAAGGTATATTACACTGTGCTTTATTATTACCTTTTTTTAAAAAATCAATTCCTTAAGTTTTGCAACACCATATGCAAAAATAAAGATAAAAGCTCGCATCTATCCCGCGGGAGCCATCATAGGACTCCGGCCCGTGGAAACATATAGAACAATACAATGAAATGAAATATTAAAAAAACATGATTTTTGCAATGCATTTACATGAATAAGGAATAGCAACCCTCAACTCGGGCTTACCAAGCCCTCGATAATTCACTTTGATCACCGATGTACATTATGCATAAACCATAACATATTGTATGTGAAGTAAATCACGTACTTTCAATTTGCACATTTTTCAAGTTAGTTACAAGCTCACAACCCATAAGCATAACCACAGAAATTTTCAGAATTTCCCTATATACAAACTCAAGTTGATGCATGTTTTCTTTTAAGTGAGCTTCCATATGTGCATACCTATTTTCCAACTGTGTATCTACTCATGTTGGAGGAAAACCTTAACAAGAGTCACATATGCATGTCACTATATGTTCATATCATGTGCATGCCCACTGGTAAATGCATTGTTATGTTAAAAGAAACATCAACATATATGTATTTTCACGTGTATGTAGCCAACAATGAAATGGGTTTGTTTACAATAGTCATAGGCACATCAACACAACTACTACCGTTCTACGTGACAGTCAAATGCAAAATTTTTAAATAAGTGCATGCTTGTTGTTACATGATTTGATTCAATCAATGCATGTCTGTAAGTGTCTATCATTGACTGTGACATGCATGCCTTAAGGAAAAATTTATGTTTGTTTGTACTTCAACATCCATCCCATGTCCAGCCAACACCCGGATGGTTATGGCAGCGTGTACACAGTCCCAGCAGCATAGGAGTCGAAGCTGGACAGCATAACAGCAACATAGGAGTTTAACAGAAATGTTTAAACCCTATACATATCTCACCTTATATATATATATATATATATATATATATATATATATATATATATATATATATATATATATCCTCTTATTTACTTTTTGCTTTTTTTTATTTATGCAGCTACAGATTCATACCCAGGCTCGGCCTGTCAGGTCAACCGAACCCAGCTCAAATGGTCTAAGAGCCAGTTGAACCCTGGGTACATACAAAAAGAACTTGTCTTATTTTCTTCTTTTTTTCTTTGTTAAACAGCCCAACAAACCCATAGCTACATAATTTATTTTATATTAAAAATACAGTTTTTTTCTTCTTATCTAAGTCATCCGGCCCAGCCGACCCTGTCGGCTGGGTCTAACGGCATATCCACAGGCCCAGTTTGGGCCTGTGTATGCTGTCAGGAAACCACAGCATATACAGACAGAAATAATCTTTTTTTTCAATGCCCAAGACCACAGGCCAACACCCAGCTGACTGGGTCAGCTGGGCCTGCCGTTGCCCGACCCAAAAGAGCACAGCACACAAAACAGCATATTAACATTTTTTTTATGCATCAACACATGCCAGAACTATTTATTAATATATATATATATATTGAAAAGAGTAAGCCCAGCCGACCCTGTCTGCTGGGTCCAACCGCATATACACAGGCCTAGTTTGGGCCTGTGTTTGCTGTCAAAAACGATAGCATAAGCGTTATGCAAAAACTGCTTGATATTTATTATTATATACCCTTTTTTTTGTTAAGAAACAGTAAAAATACAAAATATATGAATGGGTAACAGTGAAAATCGTGGGTCCACTGTTCCTCCATGGATTTCCATCAAAAGATGCATGGAAATCCAATCTCTACCCGATTTCTCATTCATTTCAAGAAGAAGTACCCGTACCTTGACCAAGATCGTGATAATGGAAGCTGTCAAAAAGCTTGGGCTGAAGATCAATGGTCTCCTCTTGTACCTCCTCTCCTTCTCTCTCTCTCTCTCTCTCTCTCTCTCTCTCTCTCTAAGGTGAAAATGAGGGAGAAGGGCTGCCCCCTCCCCCTCCCTTCTCTTTTAATAAAGCTGGAAACCCTCTAGAGAGAGTTTCCAGAATTAGGTATCTCTCTCTCTCTATGGAGTTTCCAGATTTTAGGACTCCTTTACCTATTATTATTTTGTTTGACTTTTTGACCCTCCTTTCCTAAAAGATATGAAAACCTCTAGACCCTTTTTAATTAGGGAAGAGAGTTAACCCTAACCCTCTTAACCCAAATCCCGGAATTAATAAAAATAATTAAATTAATAAATTTATTTTTTTGAATTTACTTATTCTTAAATATTCAAAGGTTCCCAAAATCGGTCATGTTGACCATGGAGACTTTTTATATGATAATAACCTCAATTTAAAGCTCCTAATTGAATTTAAAGTCATAAAAATGTTGGGCTTAGATTTAGACCCAGATTCGGATCCAAGATCTAAACCCATACTCATAAAAATTTGGATTAAGACTCGAATCAAGTCCAAATTTTCTAGGACCTAGCTAGGACCCAAATCCATAAAAATTTGGATATTAGGCCTTGGATACAATCTGATCCAATTTCGGATCCGTTTCGACAAACTGTTAAAATTTTAGAAAAACGCAATTTTCGGGCCAACCGAAACTCAAATTTAGAAAAGTAAAATACCATTGCGCTTGGAATATCAAGGCGCATCCAATGGTATATTACATGAATATCAAATTCTAAATTTCGCCCGAAAATAACCCGAATTTTGCTTGAATTTAAAAGTCAAAGTTAGAACTCTTTACCGCACTTCGATTGGCTTGTCTAGACCTTGTCGATGAGACTTGAGTCAAACCCAAACTCTAAGACATCAGTCTAAAACTCGAGCCTCAAACTATTTTCTTACCAGACTTAGCCAAATTTCGAAATTTTCATGAATTGACTAAGATCTGAAAACACGAGAGAGAGAGAGAGAGAGAGAGAGAGAGAGAGAGAGAGAGAGATGCTAGCAGCAGGATGCCTCATACCTGAGTGAAAGTTGGTATTAACAATCAGCTCAGATTTCAGCTGTGATGGTCGGGATCAACTCTCAGGCAGCTAGGGATGAGTTCGGGCCAGTGAAGTGGCCGAAATGCACCAGATAGTCCGGAACAGCTAGGCAATGGTGAATTTGTACTCAGATTCAACTAGATCGGACAATCTTGTGGTCTGATTAACAGAAAGTGCTTCCAATTACACCAGAGGATGTTCAGAACCTCGTCTAAGCTGAAATTCACCAAGCTACACCCAAATTGTGAAAGTTTTTTTGTTAGATAATCCAAGGAAAACCCCCCTTATTATCGGCTGCACATTTGTTGGCCTTCAGTTGGTAAAACCCTTGCCCACCAGGGAGTATAACTGGCTTGGACCTTGCTGCAAGGGATGCCACCCATGGGTGTCAAACTTGTGACGTCCTATCAACTTGGGTTATTCACAAGTCGCCCCTACCAGATGAGCGGAGCCCTTGCAGGCCAGAATTGTGAAAGATCTCACCAAGGCCGGATTTTGCTCAATAGTTGTCGATAGTGCTCTAGTTAGGTGACTGGTTGAAAGATCGTTGCGATGGAAGATTGATCGGCTAAGTGAAGCGAAAACCTGATCAGTGATATTAGAATGTGTGAGAGGGAGAGATTGAATGAGTGAGGGAGAGGAAGAGGCAATTGAAGGGGAGGAAAAGGGGAGAGAGGAACAGAGGGATGGACAAAGAGCGAGAGAAGAAGGGTCGATAGGGAGGGAGGGAGAACAAGAGGAAGGAGGGAATGGTGACGTGAGGGAGGGAATTAGAGTTCTCTAAACATGGAATTTTAGAGAAGCAGATCAGGTCATGCTGAACATGAGCGTTTTTGCTCATGCTGACATCGCGACTGTCTGTTTGCATTTTGCATAATGCCACGTGGTTTTGTTGACTTTTGAGCTTTTTTTAAAATGCAAATCGGATGGCCACGATGTCGGCATGAGAAAAAAATGCTCATGTTCAGCATGACCTGATCTACTTTCGAATTTTAGAATTCCCTTTCTGCAAAAAATTATGGCATCCAAACAAATTAAAGAACTCTACCTTTTATAATAAGTGAATTCTTATTCCTGAGAATTCACATGAATCCAAACACACCCTTAATATTTAGCAAAATTTTCTTCAACAAGATTTTGCATATAATGATGTTTGAGACATTGCTTGCAACTAAGGGTATCAACGGGTCGGACCCCACTAAAATGGGTGGATCCAAACCCAAATCCGACTAAGTGATGCATGTATCAAATCCAGATTCAGGTCTGGCAGAATATTTCATAAGAAAAACTATACCCGGATCTGATAAGAATTACATAACCACACCCAGTGAAAATAATATTTTTTAAGTTTTCTACATTTAAAATTTATCGATCTTGATCAGCACTCTGATACAAGGTCGTTAAATGTGATAAGGCGAAGCGAGACGTTGAGCCTGTTATGAAGCGAGGCATAAGCCTCGAGGCATTGAAGCGTAAGTTTCATGATCAAAATAATAAAATAAAATATTTTGATCATCGGCATGATCGCCAGTGGAAATACGGCCAGTAATAAAAAGGGGCTTTACAGTTTACACAAAACAAAAGAAAGAAGAGGGGGATGCTACGATCAACAACACATGCACTTGTGCATGTACACGTATATGCAATACGTAGACATAAATGGGTATTCGCACATACCAGACAAGAAGCAGAGAGGCAAACAGGCAGGCGCTCACAGATCCTCTCGCACTTGCGAGGGAAATACGTCCTGCAAAAGGCCGTGGTCTCGTGGCTGTAGCTGGGGGAGCGCGTGCGGCACCCACGGGGGCAGGCTCGGTATGGACGGCATTCACTACAAGTTGAGGGCGAGCAAGCCCTGCTGCTGATGCAGAGGTGCGGGCACAGAGGACGGTAACGCCAGGACCACCTGCGGTGAGGGGGCGGCTAACCGATCATCAAGTTCACGATTCTAATTGTGATGGAAAGTTTGATCTTTCCACGAATTTGAAATTTTGGGATCAAATGCGAATATTCTTCGCACATGCTAATTGATCACCTCTTCAACACATCTACAATTAGCAGAAGAGAAGGGAAATCAGAAACCCTAATTTCTCTTCGCTCATGAGTCATGATCGAAGGGGACTATTCCTAAACTAAACTAACAGTCATGAATTCCTCTCTCATATGCAACTATGAGAGAGAAAGAGTGTACCTTGGGAAGGGACTATGCTTCACGGCCTTCTGGTCGCATTTTTGCCACAGAGATGCTGCGGGTGAAGGTCGTCGGCTGCAGAAAAAGGAGAGATGAAAGGTCATTTTTTTTTGCTTTACATGATGCGTACGCCTTAGAGGCGAGGCACGTCTCGATGAGAAGTGTGCGCTTTATCCATGTGAAGCGTACACTTCAAGACTCAAATGCCTCAGTACCTTAAGTGTGCACTTCGCCTTTGAGGCATACGCTTCAGGTATTGAGGCGTACGCCTCTCACAACACTGCTATGATAGAACCCAGTTTTGGTATAAATTTTTATCACTCATACTCGACCCATTTGATAATCGGACCTCATGAGTCTAACCCAGATAGTTAATCGGATCCCTTTCTTTTTAACCAAACCCTGATCCTATAGGATTCAGTACCGGTCAGAATCGGGTCATACCCGGTCGGTTGACGCCCCTGGCAACCATGCAAAACAGATGAACGTTGCAATTCCTTTGTTGCAAAGCTTGGAAAGCCAATTCCAACAACTTTGGCATTTCCCAAACAGAAAGCACAAACCAGGAACCAAGGGCGTATTGGTAATTCAATATCAGAAGAATTAAATAGCAAAATATGGATAAAATAAGAATTATATATGCATTTGTCAAAATGAGGTATAAAGATCCCTTAATGAAAACGCCCCCACTTCTCCCCACCTATTAGTCAGCCTCATCATGGTTCTTTCTGCCATGCCTCAACTTTCCGGCAAAATTTTCCGGCAGTTCCATGGATTGGGTATTTGAGAAATACTTGCTCCATCCCACCGAATTATATTTGATTTCTTCTCCATTTTATGATCATGGATGCCTCGAAAGATAACCACGAGAACACAATCACATCGGACGGTATCCGGCCATCTTCAAGCGAATCTGCAATAATTTCCAGCACCAACAGTGTCTCCAGCTCATCTCCTAACCGAAGGTACTACCGCCATGATTCCTTTAGGAGAAAAGTTGGTCATTGCTTCATATGTTCTGCTATGAAGTTATGCTTTTTGATTGAAAAATGCTATTAATTCGATGGTACATAAAAATTCAGCAAAAAGATGGTGCAAAAGAAAGTAATTTCGGTAGCAATAGGCGATCTCGAGGGCTCAAGACAAAAAGGTGAGACCACTCCACCGTCTGATTCGTGGGCGTGGCGAAAGTACGGCCAGAAACCAATCAAGGGATCTCCTTACCCGAGGTTCATCATCTTCTCGTCTTTGAATCTTATTTTCATTTTAATTTTCAGAAGAAAACAAAGAAACGTCATTTCTTGGATGATCCTTTTTTATGATAAAGCCTAAAGAGGTTCATACGAGCCATCCAATAAGGGTATTTTAATCATTTCTCTGATGTCAAAAAGCTCAAACAGACAAAAGGAGAAGCACGGGGCAACCAGGAGGCCTCAGATTCCACAAGTGGAATAAAATACCCTTGAATCATTCCAAATGATAAAAATGCTCTGCCGGAATTCTGGGGAATGGCGAGATGGGGGGGTGTCTTCATTCTTCCCGTTTTTTGGCCCTCATATTTCTCTTTTTCCACTGTTTGGATTCTGACTTTGTGAATTCCATTTTGCGTCCCGACTACCCTGCAGAGGGTACTACCGGTGCAGCAGCAGCAAGGGGTGCCCGGCGAGGAAGCAGGTGGAGAGGAGTCGCCTCGACCCCACGGTGCTCTTGGTCACCTACGCGTGCGACCACGACCACCCGATGCCTGAGGGCCTCCCGCGCGCTCCCCCTCCGGCCGGCGAAGCCAAATCCCCGCGGGAGCCTGCCAATAAGCCGCAACCGGAGCCGGACTTCCAAGAGGATGAGAAGTTCAAGATCGACGACTCCATGTTGGTGGGGGACGGCGTCTGCTGGTTCTCCGATGTCAGAGAGCCTGCCATCCTGCTGGAGACGCTTGAGATGGACGGTGGAGTATTGGGGTGCTTCCAGATGGACGGTGGTGGTGGTGGCGGTAGTAGTGTTGGTGGGATAGTGGAGTTTGGAGAAGACGAGGCCTTCTTCGCTGATCTCGGTGAGTTGCCGGAGAGTTCGGTAGTTTTCCGGCGAGGCGGAATTTTGGAGGAGGAAGAGGAGGAGCGCCACCGATGCAGCCTCACGACGGCTAGTATTGGATAAGTATGGGGATCTCTTTTGTCAATTTTTCAATTTCTTGTGTTTTTTTTGTCTTCTTGCTATCATTACTTTTTTATGGGAGATGATGTAACGTCTAAGAAATAGATTTTTTTTTCTAAATTTGTCATATTTTCTTTTATATATTTTTAAGTTTTTTTTTTAGGAAAAAAGAGATTTGATGTTTTTGGGAGTAATGGGCAGGAGTGCACGCATTTATTCATGAGCAAGAAATGCACTTAAATTTTCATTATTTTTTTATTTTTTTAAACTGCATAGTTGAAACTTGAATTAGCACTTTAGCAGGGAGCAGCTGAATCATCCGACTCCGATACAGAAGCAGATTTTTTGTAAAGGTTGAAAATTTACTAGTTTATAAATTATAAAATTTAAAATATTATAAAATAGTGTTTTTTATTGCAAATACATGAAACAAAGGCTGATTCCTATCAAATGGAACATGCCCAGCACATCTGTATGGTCGAATCACCAGAAAATGATGCTTAACACCAGTTCACTTGGAGCGTGCACACCTAAGCCGTTTACACCCCAACCCATTTTCTATATTTTGGTGTAGAATAAGGAAATGGGGAATAAGAGTGGTATTATTTTTTGGAGGGTTGATGGTCAAGGGACCATTTATATCTATGTGTGAATGGGAGGTATGGTGATGTTACTGATGCATAATAATAATAATAATTGAGAGGGGAGGAGGTTGCTTGTAAGATGGGTTGTTTGAGGGGTAGCAATGGATATGATTGGTTGCACATGTTGGGTGGTGTTGATAATTGTGTGTGGGAAAGCAAGTCTTCTTTGAGTTTGGTTCGTGGATTGATGTTGATAATTGTGTTGGAGAGCAAGTCTTCCTTTAGTTGGTTTGTTTATTTGGGCCATTGGGGTTTTCTTATTGTTGAGGAGATGGGAAACCGTGTGTGTGTATGAGAGAGAGAGAGAGAGAGAGAGAGAGACCTTTTGTGTTATTCAAACCATGATAAATAACCATGGAATATTGAGGCTACTTTGTGAAATCGAGGTGGGTAACTAATAGTAGATAAAAATGCTCTAGTTACAGGCAAGAAGATGGAATGAAATATAACTAACCTGCTATTATTTGATTTGTTAAATAACCTAGTGTCAGTTTTCCTGCTTTTACTAATGAATTACAGTTGGGATCTTTAACTTTGGATGATGATCAGACAAAAGGTTTTGGACACTTTCATCGTTTACAGGTCAAGATCACAAGATTGTTATACTGATCTTTCGTTTCTCCTTAAGGAACATCAAAGGAGAGAGTATTTTTTTTTTTGGAGATTGATTTTTGTAAACAAACTTTTTTTCATATCATTAATTGCCTTCGACAAGGAGAAAAGAGTGAATCTCTCTCTCTCTCTCTCAAAATGGGCAGTCTGGTCTGCAACATATTCAGTCATGACGGGTGGTGATCATTTACCTAGTAATCAGTATGACATTTTTCAGTCATATGGGTGTCAAGGAGCTTTACGTCTAGCGCTTTCCAATCTCTGTAGTCAGCAGGAAGCTTCCCAATCCCCTCCCTCCTCTATGGAGAAAACGAGAGCAGATCAGATGATCTGTCAGATCACTCTAATTAAGAAAGTGATCCGACGTCCTGACCGTCCATTGCTTCAATCTCACGGTCCTTGTGCAAGTTGTGGGGCACACCAAAAAGTTAATGATGATATCATCATTGGCAGTCCTAATGGTGATCATCGATCACCATAATGGACGGTGAGGATACCAAAGTGATTTGGCACATCACCTGATCTGATATTGGAGAAAACCAAACATGGTAATCCAGATTATCTTGATCTAATCTATTTGAGGAGTGTTCCCATGGCTGGTAAATGAACCAAGCCGCTCACGACTTGGCTCAGATCAGCTCAATAATGAGCATGTTCGGATGCTTAAATTATGCACCTATGCGGCTCAATATGAACGAGCTCATTATGTTAGATGAGTAGGGTTGCCAATGGGTCGGATCCAGGAAGAGGAATTTGCAAAATCCCGGATTCAAACCAACCCGACTCTCAAATGTATTTTGTGATCCGAAACCCAACCCATTTGCATCCCCATAGATGAGCCAAGCTTGAACAAGGACTTTCTCAATGCACCTCATCTAGGGCAGGATTGTAAAGATAATATATGTGCATATTTTGTAAGGGGTAAATGTTTGGCACTAATAAAGGTAGAAAACGGTTGAGCTGAAAATGATAGGTGTAAGCTGGATTCACTTAAACTAACCATCTGCATATGTTCATCATGGTTTGTTTGCTAAGAAACATAAATTGGATCACATTTTCCGAAGACAGACTTTTTTGAGCCCTGAAGTTTTGAAGTGCATTTGTAATGCTCTGTAAATGTGGGTTTGGTTCTAAAGTTGGTGTGATTACAAATCACACTTGCAGAACTTTTACTAAGAAACACAAACATGTGAAAGTAGAACTTGTGATTGTGATTGTCGTATATGATTCTGTACACCTTCAAACTTGTGAAAGTCGGTCGCATGTGTAAACCTGTACTGTAACCACCTTTCACAGGATGAGGAATCGCAGCGGTTACCAACACAAACACGCCTTTGGTATATTGTGGGCCAATTGATTTTTGAAGCCCTTAGAAAGCCTGCTTACATGTCATAATCACTTATTCAAGGATCATTTTCTAACACCTAAAAAAAACAAAAAATATGAAAAAGATATGGTTTCTACTCTATAATTTTTGTACCTTCACATAGTACCAAATATTTACACATTTTTTTTTTGAAAGGCAAACTGGGGTTAGGCAGACCCCCACCAGTTATTAGTCAATGTACCACTGGGGTTTGAACCTGCAACGTCCCACCACAAGGAAACGTGCACTGTAGCTCCTACCAACTTACACATTTAGAAAGACAGTGTATCATATAATGTAAATAATTGGTTGATAAGCTTGACTTTAAAAGACATGCACCTTAGTACCAAATATTTAAGCTTTTATAAAACGGTGTCATAAATTAGGACGTAGAAAGGTATGTCACATCCTATGTGCCTGATGACTTTTATCCATAAAATTGCTCAGGCATGACGTACAGCATGAGAAATTATCGCACTTGGTTACTGTTATTTCATCACCATCATTTATTGAAACAAATGTATCATGTAAGAAAAAATATATTGGGAGATTAAGAAGCATAAGCTATCTGGTCATCTCTCTCGGCGTGGAACAATATAAAAGCTCAAGATATCTTCATGTTCAATCCTACTCAAGTTACAAGGAAAATCCATCTTTTGCTTTAATAATGGTACATGCAAGCACTTGATATTTGGTAATCTTGATCAATGGAGGAAACCAAAACCTCATTTTGATATAAGAAAAGAAACACAACCCTTGCCTACAGGGTTTCAAGCAATAGACATAAGACCTGCCCCTGCAACTCATAAAAAGACGGTCTCTACCTTTGGAACTAAAGTTTTCCAAGACTTGTGTACAACAAACAATGGCAAGCACAACTTCTAAAAGTAAACCAACCATATCATTTTTGCAGTACCCATGATAAGCCTCTAGCTTGAGCAGCACCCAAATTCTCGTTAATGCAGAAACATCATCACCTTTAGTTTCAACCAGTGTTGTGAAAAGCGTTGAGGCGTAGCGAGGCGCTCCACCAAAAACCAAGGCGAGGGGTAAAGCGTAAGCTTCAATTTTTTTTTGAAAACTTTAAAATAATTATAAAAAAATATCTAAAAATACAATTAAATAAATAAATGCTTTATTGATAAAATAACAACCAATAAGAAATAAAAAGTCTCAAATAAGTACTAAAAAATATGAAACTAACATATAAAAGTAACTAAAAACTGATTATATAACTGAAAAATATATGAGATTAACCAAAAAAGTTAAAATATACTAAGAAACTGATTACATAACTGGAAAATATATGAGATTAACCTACAAAAGTTAAATATATGAGATTATTCTAAAAAATATGAGATTAACATATAAAAGTAACTAAAAAAATAATTACATAACTGGAAAATATATGAGATTAACCAACAAAAGATAAAATATACTAAGAAACCAATTACATAACTGAAAAATATATGAGATTAACCAACAAAAGTTAAAATATATGAGATTATTCTAAAAAATATGAGATTAACATATAAAAGTAATTAAAAAACTGATTACATAACTGGAAAATATATGAGATTAACCAAAAAAGTTAAAATATACTAAGAAACTAATTACATAACTGAAATAACTGGAAAATATATGAGATTAACCTACAAAAGTTAAAATATATGAGATTATTCTAAAAAATATGAGATTAACATATAAAAGTAACTAAAAACTGATTATATAACTGGAAAATACATAAGATTAACCAACAAAAGTTAAAATATGCTAAGAAACTGATTACATAACTGAAATAACTGGAAAATATATGAGATTAACCTACAAAAGTTAAAATATATGAGATTATTCTAAAAAATATGAGATTAACATATAAAAGTAACTAAAAAATGATTACATAACTGAAAATATATGAGATTAACCAACAAAAGTTAAAATATATTAAGAAACTAATTACATGACTGAAATAACTGAAAAATATACGAGATTAACCAACAAAAGTTAAAATATAGTAATATACTAAGAAACTTATTACATAACTGGAAAATATATGAGATTAACCTACAAAAATTTTGTTGATTATGTCTCAGAAATCAAAAAAAAAAAATTGCACCTCAGGCTTGCGCCTTGAGGCACAGAGGGCCACGCCTCAAGGCAAGGCACACCTTTTGTGCCTCAAGGCGCGTTTTTTATAACACTGGTTCCAACATTTATCATCTTCTCTCTCTCAAAAAAAAAGAACATTTATCGTCTCTCCTTTGCTCGGCACTGTGGTTGCTGCTAGCCTCAACAGCTTTCTTACTCACAATATGGTAAATCTGTGTTAGAACTTCCGCAGATGCACTCTCCACATTTGTGGATTCCAATGCAGATGTCTCCATGAAATAGAGAGAAGCGCTCTGCAAAAGCTTTCCCATCCTGAGCAGAAACTGCTACAAGGTGATGAAGGTCAGATTTTTTTCCAATGAGCATCATGTTGGGGTCAGTGTGGTCTCTTAACTCCTTGAGCCATCTCTCAACGTTCTCGAATGTGGCATGCCGGGTGACATCATATACAAGCAGTGCACCAATTGCTCCCCTGTAGTATGCACTAGTAATGGCGGGATACCTTTACTCAATACGAAACATGCACATTTATGTCATTATGTGCATATCAATGTAAGCATGTGTACTTTTCCAAACCTCAACGTGCATGTTTGTGTTTGTGCAGTGTTTTATGATGCATTATAAACATATTGCACATTGGAGGTGTATACATAAGCAGGTATCAATGCGATTCAAAGGTGTCTCTGTGCAAATTATACGTGAAAAAAGATCATCCATGCACTGTATATTATAAGGCATATGCAAGCATCTCTCTAATGTTTTCTGGCACCATCCAGCACTGAATTGGATGGGAAATGGAGAATGACACCACCGGCCATAGATCAACTGACTTAGTGAGAGGGTGGTGCCAATCAAAGAAGGGATGCTGGTCAACCACAAACACATTTTTCAGCCATGGCAATCCAATACTAGTAGACGAGAAATCAAGATTGTAAGTAGAGCATCGTAACCCGTATAAATCGGGCCCAAAGTAAGATAGGTGTCGTATCATAGCTATCATAAATTTCACTAAATTTTTTTTTAAATCTAAAAAGTTCTGAAAAAGCAAAAAAATCATAGAATACAATAACACAATATATTTATGTAATAAGATTAACTAAACATAGATATGTCATTAAACATTTAACAGCATGCATTGCACAATACATTTAACAACACAAAATATTTAGCATTTAACAACACAATATATTTAGCTAAACATAGAGTTCAGAAACATATTTTTATATATGAAAGTCATCTTCAGTATCAAACTTCAGCTCAATGATTTCCTTCGTTTATTGCATCATTCAGTGGCTTGAGATGATGATGGGTCATCTTCATCTTCTGAATCAGGAACCACCTCTCGCAAAAAACAATGTAGATAGAGAACATTTTCTTGCTAAGAACAAACAACAGACTTACTTCAATTGTGTACACATCTACTTATCCTAACATACTCCGACAAGATCTTAAATAGCAAACAGTTGCTAATCACTTTTTTCAACCATCAGTTAACCTCAAAATACAACAAAGGTTCATTTCCTTGGTTTCGTACTACACAAAAAACATCAGTGCATTTTAACTATCTATTGTGTTGCACTACTATAAAAGTGCTAACTAATTCTATATCTAAAAAACTACATTGTACACTACGATACATAAGTACAGGTGCAAGTATAGGGTACAACATGGGAATTTCTAAAAGTATGGATCTGGGGGTTACAGATATGCAACACAAACATACATAGAAAAATGCATGTGTACTACATTTCACAAAATGCTGAAGTTATGGACTGCCAATTACAAACTAAAAGTCAAGCATCTCAAATATATATAAACATTGATGTTTTTTAGCCCAAGTGCCAACTACATGTTGGTTAGATCATAAAACAGATAAAATGGGACCAGTCAAGTCCAAAACACTATGACTCAAACTGAAGTACCCAAGTACAAGTGCAAGTACGACACATTAAACCGGTGTTTTCAGTATTGATGTAAATCGGCCGAACTGAGTCATATTGTATCAGCCCAAAATCGATTCAATAAGAGCTGATTGAGCCCTTGGCCAAATTTAATATTTTATTATTTTTAAAATGTTTTAATATTTTTAAGATATTTAATAATCTTTTTATTTTGTAATGATTTTTATATTAAAAAAGTAAAAATGGTTGATTCTACTCGATTTGGTTTGAGTCTGAATCAGCCTATTCTCTGAATTGATTCGGGTCTGAAACCAATACTGACCATTGCATTAAACCAAGCA
This sequence comes from Nuphar pumila, assembly GCF_984573655.1. Taxonomy (NCBI): domain Eukaryota; kingdom Viridiplantae; phylum Streptophyta; class Magnoliopsida; order Nymphaeales; family Nymphaeaceae; genus Nuphar; species Nuphar pumila. The sequence continues at coordinate 5,620,110 of NC_143263.1, read as the reverse complement.
GCAGATTACTGCAGCTAGTTATAGTTGTGATCCTTGTCATTTATGTGATATTGTGATATTCTTTTCATGGAAACAGTATCCAGCTGGCCTGTGGCAGGTTGCAAACTGCATGTATGATAGCCTGAGATCAGATAGAGCATGGGTCCTGTTATTAAACTTTTCAGAATCACCACTGACCAACATTCTGACATATTCCATATGATCCATATTTTCAGATGTGCCAAACCAATCCAAATATACTGTGGTAAGGGTTTCAACTACTCAGCATATTCCATTAACAATTTCTTGAAATATGCCATACAGGATGTCAATGAAGCACATAAAAAGAATTTTTGTTGGATGATCATATTCAAAAACTTTTTCTTTTGATATAGATAATTCAAAACATGAAATAGGTTAGACAGTTATATCTCAGTTTAATAAGTTTATAATATAAATTTTGATTGAAATCTCCCTGTAGTTTATAACCAAGTTATTGTGAAAAAAATATGTATGACACACGACATATTTAAACAAAACGATCAATGATATAGTGAAAGGAAACACTATCTCAAATCCCTCTATAGGAAATCTAAGTGACAGGAATGGATCAGGGACAAAATTAAAACAGCAAGTCCTAAAGGAGTTCACTATGTTGAAGCAATAAAGAACCACACTGGAATGTTCGATGCATCAACAGCCTCCAACTCAAAAAATATGTAATCAAAAGTCATTGCCTAAACCCCATGAGAAAGCAAGACCCTCTTTTCTTATTGTTGGAAAATGGTGAACATGCCAAGGATCTCAAACAGAGCTTTATGCACCAAGAATGTCAAGCTTTCATGTTCCCACAAACAACTATCTTACTATAGCGAAATCAGTAAAAATAAATAAATAAAAATCAAAGTTCAAACCCCAAAAATAAAATTTGCAAAAGACCTAGAATGAACAAATCCACTCATTGATCCCATTAGATTTCACCATTTAGTTAAATTAGCAGCAAAAAGAACTGAATAAAAAACACCAACCAAACACGCTTGTTTATATTTCTAAAATCCAACAGATCCCTTCATATTATAACAGATCCCCAACAAACAAAAACAAATAAAAGAGACGAATAAAATGACCCATTTCAATAACCAGCGCATTTATCTCTAAACTCCGCCAAAACTCTCTTTTGCTTATCAACCAGAACAACAAACCCAGAAAGAGAAAAGAAACTTCCAACAAAAACATAACCACGTATCCAACTTATAATTCCCACAACTTCTCAAAGAGAACCCATCATATTTCTAACAAACCCAAGCAGTAAGAAAGAGGTGGCACACTGAAACCCAAGCAGTAAGAAAGAGGTGGCACACTGAAACCCAAGAATAGGCCCTACTAAACCCCACATTCCCCAAACCCCAATCCACAAAGCACACAGAAAAGCCCAAATATAGCATACTCGCTTAAATTTTTTTAGCTCGGTAGCACATTCCATCGTATTCATGGAAAGCCCCACCTTTAGAAAACAAGAAAATGACACCACCGATATAACCAATAACAATAAGGAGTGAAGGTCATAGAAAAGAGAAGATAGTAAAGAACAGGCACCTCTCTTGACCAACAGTGTCACAAATCTGAGCCTTGATGACCTTCCCATCAACATTCAGACTCCTGGTTGCAAACTCCACACCAACTGTGGACTTGGATTCCAAGCTAAACTCATTCCTGGTGAACCTTGAGAGCAAGTTAGACTTGCCAACCCCTGATACACCAATCAACATCACCTTGAACAGGTAGTCATAGTCATCATCTCTCTCTCTCCCTGAGACTAAGAAACAAAAGAAAGATAAAAAACAAATGAAACAAGAAGGGTGAGAGAGACAGAAAGAAACCGACCAACACGCCATCTGTCAATCTCCTGTGCATATTTTATTGTATGCATGTGTAGTGCAATTTGCAAAGGCTTCGTTTTTTAACATATTTTGGCTTTTGTAATTAAAATGTGTTTTTGTTTTTCTTAAACTCCAAGCAAGTGAATGGTGATGGATCATGGATAGAATCTTGTAATATAAAACCTGAAATTTTTGTTAGTTGAAACTTGAAAGACAGTAAATGGGATCGTGCATTTTTTATTTTATTGTTATTTTAATTTGACTCTTTAAGATAAAGGAGGAAAGAGAAAAAGTTACTTCTGTTGAGGAAAAGGGGCTTGAGCTGAATAAGGAGGAAACTAGACCTATTGAAAGAGAAATTAATTTGCAGAAAGACCCCTACCAATAAGCTATTTCAAAATATTGTTTAACATTTTGGTTATTACATTTAACCACCTATTTTTACAAATGTGTTTCAATGACATGCTTGGTCTTAAAGTCAGTTAAATGACCTTTTATTTAGCCAAAAAAGAAGGAATAAATCTGAGGATAGCAAATTCAATGGCTTGAATTTGAGAAATGAGCGGCCATGAAACACGGCCCAAGACATTTAGAGGACTTGGATGCTTGGGCTGCATCAACGTAATGTCTCGACTCCAACCATGATTCTTGAGACCATGATTCTTGAGTCAAGGCTTATAATGTGTTGGATTTTGGCTCAAAACTATCTAAGTTTTTAATGTTTTTTCTTTCATTTTTTTAACTTTATGGGTTCCTTGCCTTTTCTACAAGTTTAGTTAGTAGAAACTTTTCTTGTCTTTATATTGAGGGCAAGCCTCTCAGGGGCATTAGATCTTAGGCTCATGCATCTCTTGGATTTTGTACCTTGAACCTTCAACCTTGGATTCATATTCAATCTTAGACCTATCTTTTTAGTACTCAGGATAGATTTATTCTCATTGACTTTATATTTATCTTTTTTGGATCTTACCTAACCTAGATTTGTATAAACTAAGCCCAATGTTCTTTTGTTTTGACTATTGACGGTTTGACCCATCATGAACCGTCTTGACTCTACCAATGACATTTTGGATTCTACTCGCACCCTTTTGGTCCTCTTTCGACGCCTTTCTTGGCCTAGCTGTTTGGAAAGGCCCTTCATGGGCCTTTATGACTGATGGGGAGGCTGGGGACTATATAATCCCCAATTCTCTTTCATTTCTCTCAACCCCTTAGCTCTCTTAAGCTCTCCTCTCTCACAAGCTTTGATGTGTCTTTTTCTTTTATTTTGGAGTTCCTTCAGGATTCAAATCCGATTGACTTTAGGATCCGACTATGATTGCTATTTGAATCCATACTTTCTTCGGATCTATACTTGTAGTTTACATTCATACCCACCTTTATATAGGATACACATGATCCATACTCATTTCGAGCTTGGATCATCCTATCCTAATTAAGAAGTTGTTCAAGATTGTTTGTATCAAGGTTATTAGTCTCTCCTAGTATGTGGTGCAAATCAATGTTTTATGAGTAGGTGGAAGCTCGATTGTATCTTGTGAGCATAGTTGCACAAATACTCATTGCACCAAGGACTTATCCTAAGTGAGACAACTGTCGCTTGAAAGATAGTGTTTGTATATGTGTACCTTCGAGCACACTTAGTTTAAGCTGAGCTGCCTGACCCACTAAGTGAATCCTACTTTACAGCATCATATCTATAGTGAGTAGGGATTTAAAGGGATTGGATCCTGAACAACTAAATAGATGAAGGTGTCGGATTCAATCAAATCCCCAAAAAGCTAAAAATTGCAAAACCTTTATCTTGGATCCAACTCATTTGCATCCCTAATAGTGATAGTGAGCTTGATAAGTCTAAGCCTTGTGATCCTTTTTAAAAGATTTTCAAGAAAGAATTCTTGATAACATGAACTTTGTGCTCATGCATCTTAAACTAGCCCATGATGTGGTCTAACCAATAATGATGTTGGTCCCTTTTGCTTTTTATATAAGCGCTAAATTAACAAAATTAGCATCATATTGTAGCTTTATTTGATAGATATCAATATTAGATTTTTATGGTCCATACAATGGGGCAATCCAAGCAACATGGACCCCCTGCTCATAGTACTACTTTAAAAAAAATATCCAACAAAGAGGTGGTGTTTTCCCCTCCTAATCATGCATCCCCTCTAAAGAGAATACAAGGCTTCTAAAAAAAGGTGATGATATAAGTAGCATCTAGTTGGAAAGTGCTATCATTCACCCCTTTTTTTTATAACCAGGATAAACCACCTCATTCACTTATGAGCTCGTTGGGATTAAAACCACAGGCCCTCTTACCTGCTTGTAAGTGCAACCATCGAGATGCCTTTGGTAATGAGCCCACCAGGGGTACAATTCTCTCTCTCTCTCTCTCTCTCTCTCTCTCTCTCTCTCTATATATATATATATATATATATATATATATATATATATATATATATATATATATATATATATATATATATATATATATATTGAAAGTCAAGTTGGAGTTAGGAAGACTCCCACCGGTTATTATTCAACGTACCACTTAGGTTTTGAACCTGACAGCTCCTACCTACCTAGGGGTGGCAATCTTGTTGGGTTGGCGGGTTGACCCGACGGGTTGGCGGGTCAGCATACCTCAACCCCAACCGGACCCGTTTATTAAACGGGTCGGCTGTGGCAAACACAAACCCGACCTGTTTAATAAACGGGTAACCCGACACGACCCGCCAACCCATTTAATAAATGGGTTGGGTCGGGTAAACGGGTTCTCAGGTTCACGGGTCAGGTTGATGGGTCGGGTTGACGGGTTGACGGGTCGGGTTGGTGGGTTGACCCACCCACCTAACCCGTTTATTAAACGGGTCAGCCGGGTTGGCATACCCCCAACCCGAACCCGACCTGTTTAATAAACGGGTTACGCGGGTCGACCCGTTTATTAAACGGGTTGGCTCAACCCGAACCCGCCTAAGAGGCGGGTTGGCGGGTCGGGTCGGCGGGTCGTGTCAGAAATTGCCACCCCTATACCTACCATGCGGAGCACCCGCCACAATACTTATTGCTTGCATTAAACGTCACCTCCCCTTATAGGCCTTGTGGTAATGATCCTTATGGGGTTATGACGTTTACCACAATTATGTTGCCTATAATTTAAATTTATTTGTAGATTGAATTTCACTTTACTATTTATGGATCCTTTGTGTAGGGTAGAAGTTTTGTATAAAATGTATGTCTATGTTATTACATGAGTCAAATTGAGCTTTGGATCAATAAATTGAATGTGCAAATTTTCTTTTCTTTTTTAATTTTTTGTTAAGAAATCAGGTCGAGCTCTACTTGTTTAAATCCAGCTAGTCATAAACTGGAAGAGTAAGTCAAACTTGAACACCTTATGTTAGATTAGTTCAGCTCATTTACCCTTTCTAATTTGAAGGGGAAAGTTTTTGTTCTCTATTTACTAGTGCATCCAATGCCCTCATGAGAACACCCACAAAAGCTTGGTGTCCATGTATTGGTGTAATGATCTAAATCATACCTTTTAAACCGAGGCAGATTCAAGATCTATTATGGTGGGGTCCATGTTTCATGTACAAAACTAGGTCTGTATTTGTAATTGTAATAATAATTTATTTATTTTTTTGCAATAAGCTTTTTGTTTGTCTTTTTTTTTTTGAAAATAAGATTTTTGTTTGTCGTTATTGCTATGTATTTGAGATAGAGAGAGAGAGAGAGGGGCCGGGGTTGTAAATAGGATATCAACGGGTCAGGTTTGGTTCGAACCCAGCTAGAACCAGACCCAAACCTGATTTGCGATTATGGTACCAGGTCCAGACCCATATCTAGTCGGATCCATCATAAGAGAAACCATACTCTGAACACATAAGGATTACATAAAAACAAAACCGGACCATACCCAGTAAAATAATTTTTTATTCTTTTTACATTTAAAAATTGTGGATCTTAATTGAAACTTCAGTTGGGCCCGGGTCTGGTATGAAATTTCACAAACCATACCTGGCTCCTGATAGTATCGTATACTTTAGGTCCGACTGGGCTTCTAATCGGGCCTTCTTATTTGTCACCAAACCCTGACCCTGTAGGGTACTGGTTGGGTCCGGGTCAAATTCGACCCATTGACACCCCCAAGTTGTAAATGTCCTAGAACTGAATCATGCTAAATGATGTAACTTTTTTCTTGTCATTAATTATAACAATAGTAATGCCTTGATTTTGTACTTTATGGCATTACGCTTTGAGAAAGTACGGTGAATGTGATTTACAATCACAGGGCATGTTTGAAAAAGAATGGCATAATAAAAGTCTTTTGAAAAGTATGTCACATGTGAAAGCATCGTGACCAGTGGCACAAAACTTTGCCATTTAATAAAAAAGAGTAAAGCCCTGCGGGGTTCTGCTGCCACGTGTTAAATTGTAAGCAGTATTCTCTAAGATCTCCTTGCACTACTATGTGAATTCGCCTACTATACTCTCATGAACGAGACGTGGCAGCACCAAAATGATCGCTTGACTTTTAAACATGAGTCTCGTTGGTCACCTCACTGCTGCTCTGGTATAGCTTTCTAAAATCAAAGATTTAGAGATGTCAACGGGTGATAGGTAATTATTGAATGCAACCTAACCAGATTTTTTCCAGTATCACAAAGATACGAGGACATGCTGACACGCGATGGGAGTTCGACTCACTAGTTTTTTTTTTTTTTTGGAAAAGGAACACAAAGACATGGAATTTTTGTTTTTAAAAATCAATAATAACTATTCTTTAGATTTTTATGTTAAAACTATATTTTCACTCAAATAATATTTAAAAATTATTAAAATAATAGTCATGTGTCCATTCATGCCACCAAAGAGGCAGGAACACATGGCAAAAAACATAGAATGTATTCACTACAAGGATGAGGGTCACTAGCGACAACTTTTTTCACTGCTATTGCTCTATTTGCTCTATTTGGCACCACTGTATGTCTATAATGATGATAAAAAATAGCCCCCAATTTTTTGCCTTAATTAGTTGAACAATAATGACGACATTTATATGTCACTCTTAATGTGTGACCCAACACCGGCGAAGAATCTTGTAAGAACTGGGAACACCAATAGTGGTGACCAACCTATAACGGTGACATTTTTGTATTGCCTTTATAGCCTGTAACAGGGATAATTAACTCATTATTTTAGTCGATAACGGCTTGAAGTAAGTCACCATTATAGGCTATGAAACCGGCAATTAAGTCACCATTATAAGTTGTAACTGCGACATAGGGTTAAGGTCGATAACGACGACATAGGAATATCATCATTATAGGCCTTATACCTATAAAAATAATTTTTTTTTTAATTTTTTTTATATTATATTAAACAAACTGACAAATACAATTCAAATATACACTTTAAATATCTTCAAACATATATTCTCTCCAACCCCCTCTCATACGTCCTCTCAAAACCTATAACAAATACACTTCAAGAACGAGTACAATCTGACAAACAAAAAAAATAATCATGACAATGTTAATGATGACAGCAATATGAAAATTCAGTTTGATAACTTATAGATATTTTAATCACATTATAATTGAAGGCTCGATAATGCTTTCTCCTTTTTCTATAGTTTCATGAAAAGCTGGAAAAGCATAAATATAACATTAACAAAACATGTTTTCACATTTAAGAGGATATCAACTTCAATTCAATAAATAAATATATATATATATATATATATATATATATATATATATATATATATATATAATCAGATTCATACTAACTACAACACATTATAGTAAAAATTAATATATGTCAAACAGAAAAAGAAGATATAAACAGACATATGTCCTTAAAACATAACATGACATCAAAAACTATGATATGTGCATCCAATAAATGGACATTTGGTGGTCTTATCTACGAAAAAATAAGAGAGATTTAGGATGAAGGGTTCTATATGAGAGAATCTATGAAGGCCTGCATTTGTTTTATGAGCTTCCTAGTTTCTTCTCTCTCTCACTCATAGTCTTCTCTCTCGCTCCAGTTGCTAAAGGAGTTGCTTGTGTTCTTTTCTCTTTCGCTCCCATTCTTCTCTTTCACTTTCGTTGAACTTGGTTCATCATTTGTTCTTCTCTTAATTGCTGAAGCTCCGACTGTGTTGCCTACAGTTGAGAAGATAGCTCTGAAACATGAGTAAATACACTCATCCATCTCACATATCCAGACCACTCTCCGAGGACTTTGGCAAATATGTCTTATTGCGACATCGACGAACCTCCTTATTAAGAACATGTTTTATTACTTTCAATCTTCGCAGAATGCAGTTTGTTCTACATGACATTAATATTTGGTTATCAGTAACTAATGATAATGTACAAAATAGAAGAAAAGAATATTGCTTTTGCTTCACTGCTATAAAGTGTGAGTTACTTACATGAATGTTATGTGATCTGAATGGGTGTGCATCATTTTATAGAACGAACTTGTTGTCAGTTCGTGTCTTTTCATTTTAGTTTGTAAATAATAAATTTAGAATATATTAAATCAAATGTATTTAGAACTATACTACTATATGAAAAGAAACTTAGAGAATAAGAAAGTTATCATCGTGTGAAACCTCTGGATGTACGAAGATGGTCCACTGATATATTGGACTGTTTGTTTTGCTCTATTCATAGAATTTTTCTCTAATGTTCATTGTTAACCAAAAAAAGATCAATTAATGCACAAAAAATCTAAAAATTTAAACATTTATTTACTTATGAATATATATCTAATATTTATTGTCCAATAGTATCTGGTAAAAAAGTTGTAAATTTTTTTTCACACTTCTGAGTTGACTCTTTCAAGAGGATGCTTTGTTGCTTCATTGTGGTTTTCAAACCTCTTCTAATGCTTGTAAAAACATTCTTGCACATTTGAGTATGATAGTTGAAGTTGCTTATCTGTGATAGCATGATATTCAACTATATCCATGTCTAAATCAAACTTGGTCTACACCAAATTATCAAAATACAGTTAGTAACATTTGTTTTATGGATTAATCTGTTTATCAAAATATAGTTAGGCAATATGCTTACATAAACTGTTTCACACAACATCATCTTCTCGTCCTCTGAGACCTTTATCCACAACTTATGAGTGATGTTGGCTTGCTTCCTGACGATACATGAAAGCCTCTTACAGTTAACGAAGGCGACCTCTCCCACAACTCCTTATGTCACAAGCTTGATAGTTACCGAAGCATTTCATTGCTTGATTTGCTTATGGTGGACTACATATTTGTTTTTCTCACGTTTGCACTGAGAAGTTTTTTCAGTTGCTAATTTGTTGTAAGATACAAATATTAATAGAAATGTCAGTAATAAATTTTTAATTATACTAAAGAAATTCAAAATTAATATTTAGTTGAGTCCGTCCTGGACGACTGTGGAGTTGCAGTGGCCTGTGGTGTGTGGGGGTCTCCTCTTTCTCCCTTGAAGTATCACCACCTGTGGTATGAAGTTGATCTTGTTCAAGTGTTCACCTTAGCTGACGGGTGGTAAACTGATCCACGGGTAGAAAGAATGCACCTCCTTGGCGTGAACGATATGTCGATATCTGTTAATTTTATACAAGCATTATTAGCTCAGACTACACTATAAAAAATTTATTTATACAAGAATATTCACTATCATACAAAAATAACATTAAATTAAATGAATGGCAACAGCAAGATCATGGAGTTAAGATAGCACACAATCATGAAATATAAACATGGGTCATATACATTTTTTAACTCGTTTTCAAAAAGAAAAAAGAACACAAAGGCACTTACAATACACTTTATTTGTGGCCCTAGATGCTTTGTCAACTCTTCAATTGGTAGATGTCCAATTGCACTTAGATCAAATTCTGGGTCTAGCCATGAGTCTAACCAATTTCTGAGTCTAACAATATCAATGAATTAAAAGAAAAATAAAAACAAACATTAAACTTTAAGATCTTCAATAAATTGAAAATGACTAATACAGTTGAAAAAAATTAGGCAAAATGAAAGCCTTAAAAAGAGAAGCGAAAAGGAGTCCAAAAGACTCCAAATTTTTCATTAAAAAAAAGACTACACATGCAAAGATCAAATCTCCTTTCGGTTCATGTTTGGTGTATTGCTTGTGGTTTAGATATACCATTTACAATAAAAGAGCAACAAGCTTCTCAACTACTATGGAAACTTCCCATAATCAAATCACCTAGTATCTCTAATTCATCACTAGATGGGCATAATGTCTTCATAATAAATTCAAAGGAAAAATAGAAGGCAACACTCATTCAAGGAAAAAAAAGAACAATCTAAACACATGATTTTGTGATTTTTTGGACTGTTATATGTATTATGCAGTGTAAATAATCAGGGTAAATGCTCACCATGCTTCACAATATCATTGGCCTCAAATAATCTATAATATATTACACAATATATCAAGTTGGCATTGCAATTGAATGAGTGCAACTCAAAAGAATCATCAATCGCCTAAGATATAACAAAAAATTCAAATGATCTTTCTCTGCAGCAAATAAAAATTCACAGCTATGGCAAAAATCACATTGTTGAACGCAGTTAGTCCCATCAAATTGTTCTGCTCTCAGACATCAAGAAGGTTGTAGACGACATCCTCAAGCAACTGAACCAAGCAATCAACAATGCTAAATCACGAATTTAGCCTGCTTGCGCCCTCTACAACTTTTGCCTTTTTTGTACCAATCTATTTCAAAAGCCACAACCTCTGTCATTTTGAAGTTGCTATATCTAATGTGCAAGCTATCAGTAAGCTTCCTGCAACTGTTACCCAAACCTTTCATGGATCCTCTAAGACTTCTCTGAGTACTTTTGCGACAAATCAAAACTCCAACCCAAACTAGGGATTTCAAAGTATTGCCTGCCCTCTCTTCCCCAATCAAAATTAGAATTGCTACGAAGGATAACACCATCTCTTCTGCTCCCTCTTTCTGAATTGAATTTGGGATTACCCATCTCTCAGTCTTTACAAATTAAAAGTATGGTTAATGTTAGGGTTAAAAGCAAAACCACTTCATCTGCTTCTGCTTCTCAAATTAAAACTAGGGTTAGGGACTACCTCGCCTTTGTATACTTTTATATTTAGCAGCCTAGTAGGGTGTGATACATGAACCATTCATTATGTTGTTAGGTGCACAACCAATACACCAAAAAGGCTTAAAGTGATTAAGATCAATATATTCTCTTTCGTTTTACTTTTCATAGAGAGGTTTCCCTTCCCCTCCTCGTCCTCCTCCATGAGTCATAAGAGTCAGCCAGAGGTCACACTATCATTGTCACAACCCTCATGTTTCAGGGAGAGAGAGATTCTCCTTCACCCTTTCCCTCCTTCATAACCAAGAGAGTTTACAATCTTCTTTCGGTTTATGTTTCAAAGAGAGAGAGAGAGAGAGAGAGCTCATCAATCACCGTTGTGTTGTCGGTAAGAGTTGTTGAGTGTTATAGTGTTACTGCTATCTCTGGGATGATGGAAGAAATCAGGATTCAAGAGAAAAACCAAAAACATGTTGAGAGATCGAAGAGAGAGATAGAGAGAGAAGAGAGAAAAATAAAAAAGGTTTGTCGAGCCCTTTTAAAATACTAAGCTATAACGACAACAAAAAATGTCATTGGTGTAGAGAAAAAAAACTATAAAGTGACTGAAATGTTACCATTATAGAGAAAGGCTATAATGAAGACCTTTTTATCTCGCCGTTATATATCAATAGTGGTGATATTATATACCCATTAAATATTGCCAAAAAAGGTTTTTTAACGGCAATAATTAATGGTCATATAATGTCGTCGTTATAAACATGCCTATAATTGCGATATCTAAAGTCATCATTATAGGTTTGTTCATAACGATGACATATTTAACGGTCATATAATGTCACTGTTATAAACATACTTATAATGGTGATATATGAAGGCATTGTTGTAGACATGTCTTTAACAACGACATTTGTGTGGGGCCAAGGCATTCACAGGGTTATCTAACATCGCCATTATTTCTAAGTCAATAGCGGCAACTTTTTATATCGCAGTTAAAGAGTCGCTTCTATTGACTTTATTCCTTGTAGTGATTGCCTGAAAATATTTGAAGTCGGATGGAAAGGTAATACATAATATGGATCTGACTAGCTTTTTGGATATACTTTTCTATGGAATCATTGTGGATTATCCATTGGATTCAGATTCAAATTTAGACACATCATACTGGATCTGAGTCTGCTTATTAATTGGAATGTTTATTTGCTCAATTGAATCTTATTTAGATTTGGTTGAATATCCGATCCAAATCCAAGCTTTTGACATTCCCAACCAAAAAAACTTCCCACACAACGGAGAACCATTAAAAACTATTACCCACAAAATGGAAGGTTGTGCTATCCACGTTCCCCATAATTGCACTCTACCTCGCGCACCTCCCCTTAAATGTAGTTAAACGTAGCGGTTTCCGTACATCTTCCTCTTATTTTAGGCATAAATCTAGCGTTGCTATATCTTAAAACTCTCTCCATAAGACACCCCCACAACTTCCAGCCATGTCTCTGGCTTCTACTTCATCACCTCTAGAGGAGAATTCACCACCTCTGGTGCAACTGGTGCCTAGACACATCTCGGACCAACTACTCGGAAAATTCTCTGACTTGTCGGAATTCGGATTCGAGTACGAGCGGAGCACACTGTGGTCGCCGCCGATCCGGCGAGGCACGTTCCTCGCGTCGCCGGACAGGATCTGCACTGAAGAAGAGATGTTTGCTAGGCTCAAGGCTGCAATTGATGCTCATGACTCTAGAGCCAGGAGGTTTAGGCGTTGGCGCTGCGCCTGGATTCACTCGGTTCCTTGCAGAGCCAGTCATGCTGAATCATGATGAATCTGCGATTTTTTTTTCTGATCTTTTTGGTGATTTTTTTCTCATTGTACTTTTTTATTTATGCTGTGGGAGATACGTTTTGGAGCCTTGTAGTCTGAACGGTTGAAGCTGTGAATATTTATGGATCAGGATTGGTCTTTTGCGAGATATTCTTCCATTCTTGTCTTCTTGCCTGCCTAACTTTTTTCCTGCTGTTGACCATGATGAATCATTTGAGCAGGTCGGCAGGCATGGGGAAATTGGCTTCCTAGGAAGTGCGCTTCTCACTCGCTTCCCAAATCATTTCCGCTTCTTAGTTGATTCCACTCGCTTTCCTCTTGCTTCATATATTTTTTATATTATTACATGTTATGCTTTTTACTACAACATGCGATATTCATTTCCTTGTTGATCCTACCTTTCTTCCTACTTATTTGTTTTCGCTTCCGCTTCCTATCACTTTCCACACATTTCTTTTTTCGCTTTCTATGCATTTTCACAATCACTTCATAAATGTATCCCGTGCTTCATACTACTTTTTAACACTTCTCTTCTCTGCTTCTGCTGCTTGTATCCATTTCATTTCTTAGGAACTATAGGCAAAGTAAATGAGTTATGAAACCACTGCTCGATATGAGAAACTAAAACCTGCAATACAAGCAACAAATATGCACTTGAACCTCAAATTTGAGGGCTTTAAATATGCTTACTGGCGATGAAAGAGTGCATTTTTGCAAGGTTTTGGGATAATTGATCTTAGCCAAGTCTTTGGCACCCTACTTTGGTAGGCTAACAACAAAGCCGAAGGCATACACCTAAGCCGAGCAGAGTGCCTTATTAGATAGGTATGGTTTGGATCCTGATCCTGCTATCTTTGAACCAAACTTGAGTTAATCAGGCAATAGCTCATGTTCTTTATCAATTTTATGTACAAGTCTGATTCTAAAGTTGGATCTTGGTCTAGGTTAGGCACACTTAAAACAAGGGCTATCTACCTAACCATTGCATCTGGCTGCCTTATTAGTAATTTGAATCTGTTTATGTGGGTCCAAGACCTTAATTACTTTATTCTGGATCCAGTTGGTTCAGGTAAACCGGACCCATTGACAGCCCTAAAGTTGGAAAAAGCCAACCTATATATGTCAGGGAGAAAGATTAATTTTATTTGACATATATAATATGTTAACTGAAAATATGTGAACAACCGAGATTTTCATGGGTTTTTTTATTTTTTCTTAAATTTCACCATATGTACGTGATCTATGCTTGGTTTTATAGAAACAGACTCTTGGTTATCCGATTATAATGCATATGAAGGATATTTTAAGGCTTGAAAATCAACAGCTCAAAATTTTTATAATTATTCAAACATCCAAAATTTATATTTTTACATCAAAAATGCATTATCCAACAGTCGATTTCTAGCAAATGGACAATGCTAAATGCATTTGCAGGGTTCACATATTTTCAGTTAACGTATTTCAGTGTCCCTATATATATAAATGCACCTTACTATACAATTGGTACCTTACTAAGAGTGAGAGAAAGGGCATATATTGGTATTATGGAAACAGTACCAAATAACTAGCATGTAAAGGGATTGTTGGATTCAGTTTCGAAGCAGAAACAACTTAATTATCTCTCTCAGTGGTTTTTTAATGGAAATGCATGTCTTCAACGGTTTCAAGTTTGAATTTTTTTTTTAACAAAAGAAAGGTAAAGCTGCTATCTAAAAGGAAGATCAAAATTCTGGGGTTTATATACCGCATTTGCCTCTAAAAGTTGTAATCCTCTTGGTGTCATCAATTGCCCTTTTTTTTATTTATAATGCGAAGAAACCACACCCTCATGAAGACTGATTGTGCTGGCTCAGCCTGCCATTCCTCATATATAGTGACAAACGTTTTAAACGGCAATTTCTCGTTTTTCAAAAAACTAGCAAGAAATTGAAATTTTTTCATAAATCTCGTATTTTTTTAGCAAAATCTTGGCAATTAAAAAATATAAAAATTATTTTTATAAGGAAATAGTAATAAAAAATATTTAAAAATAAAAATACACATTTTTTTCGTGATCAATAGCAGTTTAAAACATAAATATCACATTTAAATCATGGTATTTATGTTTTTTCATAAATCTCTTGATATTTTGAAAATCTCGCAAGAAATTGCCATTTTTAACTTTCAGGCAATTTCTCGCGTTATTATCACGATATTTTCATAAATCTCACGATATTTGTCACTATGCCATACCTACGGTCATCATGCCCTGAAGATAAAACTCCGGAGGTTAGGACCCCTGCCCCCAGGGCCTACCCAGAGGGGAGACGCCCAGGTAAAGCTGTTATCTAAAAGGAAGATCAAAATTCTGGGTTTTTTTTTAAATGCCGCATTTGCCTCTAAAAGTTGTAATCCTCTTGGCGTCATCAATTGCCTTTTGCCTTTCCTTTTGCGAAATCATGTACCCATTCAACTAAGACGATTCATTACGGACCCGTACCTTTTCTTGCGCAACTTTGCACCCTAAAAAGGGCGAGTGTGAGACCCAATACATCTTCAAGTGGTTAATGAAAAATTCAATTGCATAAGATGGTAGCTAATTGCACAAAACCACATTTACCTTTTCATGGCGCTTGTTTAGTATAATGATTCTTATTTATGGATGTTTGCTGGTTGTCTCCCCTTCATTAGACGAGTTTCATTTCATCAAAGCTCATTTCTTTGTTGGTCTCAAAAGCTGAAAACTAATCAATATTTAAAATAACACTTTCTAGAAAAAACTTTCCATTTCTTTGTTGATCTCAAAAGCGGAAAACCAATCAACTTCTAAAATCACACTTTTTAGAAAAACATTCCTTTCAAAGAAGAGTTGTCATTTTTTATTTCCTACTTGCATTTTTCCTACCATTTTCTCGCTTCTAAACATGCTCAACGTGCGTTTGGGTACAAATTGGTGAACATGGCTGAATTGCATGTAAAAGAATAATCCAAACATAGCCTAAACAGAGAAAAAGTGGTGGAATTGCAACAATGTTTCTGTCCAACATGAGATTTGTATGCTGTAAAGCACATTTTTCAGTAATTAATTTAGCTTTTGGCAGAGTCCATCCCAACTTTGTGTGTTCTCAGACTCATTTTCTGCAATTTAGTTACTTTCACATGTAGCAAGCAAGTGTGGCAAATCCGTCGGGGCAAGAGGTAAGCCCACCGAGCGGCTAGGTCTCTGATCCAGGGAGTGGTTTCTGCCTGTAAATATAAAAAAAAAATAAAACCAGGCCTTTTTGTTCACGATCCTGCAAATTACGCACCGATTGAACAGAACAAAATTAATAAATAAATAAATTGTTCAGTGGTAATGAATTTGGTTTAAATTAAGGAATTTACTCTGCACAAACTACTATTTACCATATGCAAACGTACATTTGGTTGGTTATCGGCCTCAATAAAACCTAGTTAGCTTCTCTTCTAATGACTCCAGATGCTGGGATATTGTAAGGAAGGAAATGTAGCCTCAAGAGTGAAGACTATCAACACCATCGATTAGATTTGAGCATGTTTTAACCTTTTAGGCAATCTACAATCCTGAGCAACTTCAATTCTTCATGATAACCTGACTGAGTTGATCCTTGCTGAGGGAAAGTTCTTGAAAATGCTGGCTCAAAATCCCTCCCTCAAACGGGCCACACATCCACACCATCATACCCCTGCAATACTATCAACAGCCCTGCACGCCTCGACCCTATCAAATTTCTCACAGATTCTGTGAATCGCCATCCCCCACATTGGCAATTCGACTGCTGATCTCTTTGAAACGCTATTCAGAACAGATTCAAGTAGCTTCAGATCACAAGCCTCGCACAGTGAATCAACAAACTTCTTCAAGTTCACACCAAGAGGAGCAAATCCCTTGAACAGCATCTCGTCCAGAACAAAAGCAGCATCCTCAAGCTCCCCTGCACCGCACAAGCCATCGAAAACCATCCTGTACGTAACGACGTCGGGGGAGCATCCCCACTTGGGCATATCCTCAAACACGTCCATGGCGTCCCTCACCTTCCCGGCATCGCAGAGGCTCCCGATCAACGTATTGAACGTGAACACATCCGGCTCGAGTTTCTTCCCCACCATCTCGTCGAACGCGGCGAAAGCCGAATCGAATTCCCCCTTCTTGCAGAACCCATTGATCATAGAATTGTAGAAAACCGTATCGCCTTCGCACCCCTTCGCCTTCATCTCCTTCAGCACCTCATCCACGTCTCCCTGAAGCCCGAACCTGAAAATCCCGCTCACCAACGTCGCGTAAACCGCCGAATCCGATCGAATTCCCCTCGCCGCCATCTCCTCCTTGAGCCCGAACGCCGCTTTCAGGTCGTTCGTCGCGCACAGACCCTTGATCAACGACGTGTAGACGGCGAGAGTCGGCTCCAGACGGTAAATTGTCATCATTTCCTCCTTCAACCTGAAAGCTCCGTCCAGATCTAATCGCCTACATAGGTGAGCGATCAGGGTCCCGAACGTGACGCCGTCCGGCCGGATCCCTCTCCCACGCATCTCCGCGAACAAAGCCCTCGCTTCGCCGATCGAATCGTCGAAGCAGCGAGCTTTCATCAGGATGTTGAAGGTGCAAGCGTCGGGGACGCAGAGGGAATCGAGATCGGCGTGGAGATCGCGGATCTTTGCGAATTCCCTGCAATTGAAGAGGGCGTTGAGGAGGGAGTTCACGGATCGGACCGTCTGTCGGCAGCCGAAGGAAGGGATGGAGTCAAACGTACGGATCGCCGGCGCCGGGCGGCGGGATCGTCCGTAGGAGCGGATGACGTTGCAGAAGAGGGGCTCCCTGGGGACGAAGCGGGGCCGCTCGGAGCGCATCATGGCGAGGACGCGCTCCATCTCCGGGAACATTCCGGCGCGGCCGAGCCGCTCGATCAAGAGGTCGTAGGAGAGGTAGCTCCGCCGGAAGGGCTTCTTGGGGTTAGGGTTGGGGTTTTCGAAGAGTTGCAGGGCGGTGCGGGGGTCCTTCTGCCGGCGGATGAGGACAGCGAGGGTGTACGGGTTTAGGGTTTTGGGGCGGCTAGGGCCGCCGCCGGCTAGGGTTGGGGTTAGGGTTTCCATCGGTATGAGAGAGAAAGACGACGGACGGCGCCATTCTTTTGGTTGCGTCGCTACCAGGGTTCGGGTCGGGTTTTGTTAGATAGAAGGGATATTGAATTAGACCCGGACTGGACTCAATTGGATTCGGATTCAAGTCTAGGTCTGAATATAGTTGAAACGAACTCATACGGGTTGATAGGTTCATTCATAAACAGGTCGAGCGCCCAAATGTTTTGGCGAAGCGGGGGGGGGCTTGGCCACTGGACGGGTGGTCAAGGTTCCATTCTCATGAGCGTGTCAGCCCCTTGCATTAATGAGGGCAAGCAATAAGCCCATGCTCATCCGAAACTTTGGTAACTCCTTGGAGACAAGGGGTGCAGCGGGTGCACCATGGATTCATTCGGAACAGCGACCGACCGTACCCACAGCAGGATTAGCCAGCATGATGCGGTCTCTGATTTCGATGGTGGTTTTCTCATACTTCATGAAAAATAAAACTATAAACAGGCTGGTTTTGGATAGATTTATTATTAATGGAGTCTAAAATCTGGAATCAAATGCAACCCGATTTGGTTACATGATATTATCGTTTAATAAATATATATATATATATATATATATATATATATATATATATATATTAGCAAATCATGTTATAAATATGACTTCACATTATATGCAGCATTGCTGCATGGTGGTTATGCAGCCACCTGCTTAGCAGATTTACACTGTCTGGATAGCGACTGTACATACAGCGCAGGCTTAGTCAATGCGACGATGCCTCTGATTCCGAAGGTGGTTTCCCCATCCTTCATAGAAAAAAATATAAACAGGTGGGTTTTAATAAATTTATTTTTAATCGGGTCTAAAAATTAGAATCAAATGCAACCCGATTTGATTACATGATATTATCGTTTAATAAAATATATATTATAAACTTATAAATATGACTTCACATTTTATGGTAGGCATGCAGCCACCAGATTAACAGCCATCCATGTTGGCATTTCTTGAGATGAATGCAGATCTCAAAAAATGTTGGGGCTCCCCTTGTTTGGTAGGAGTTGTTAGCGCACGTGTGGAGAGGTTGCAAGTTCAAAACCCAATGGTACCTTGTATAATTGGTGGCAGTCGGACTAACCCCAGCTTGCCTATCAAAGAAAAAAATAAAAGAAATGTTGAGATGAATAGTCAGCCGTAGAGAAGCTGCATAAATAATTACCTTTATAAATATTTGTACATAAATATTGTATATTGAAAAGCTTATAAAATCACTATTAGACCATACCAAATTTTGGAGATGAGAAAAAATGTTACTTAAATCGGTTTGAATCCGTATGCGTGATGGGTAGCGTGTTCAAGTTCAGGTCGGGTATGTGATTGATTTGGGTGCAGAATCCATTACAAATAATAATAATATAGAAATTTTGGTATAAAAATAAGTCAGTTAAATGTATGTTTGAGCTGATATTTTTTTGTTAACCAAAAACAAACATGTCTGTAAGAGGATTTTAGACTCGACCCGAACCCACATGCCTATGGAGATTGGGTTGGGTCTAATCCGTTTGAAACATTGACTGATAAAGTCAAGTGTACTCGACCTAGTTACACACCTAATTGCCACGTCAAGCCCAAGCCTTAACTAAGTAATCGATGATAGTAATGTAAATGGATTGGATCATATGGAACCTGTGGTCTGAATCCCACACATTGTTTTATGATATAGATATTAAAATAAGGAAAATGTACGGTGGTTCTGCAGAATCTGTACCATGATCCTATGTGGTGGTACACACTCTTTGTTTGTATTGATGTAGCCCAAAATGCTGGATCCAACGATACAAATATGTTTAGCATGGTTTATTTTCTGTAACAGAAAGTTTTATCATGTTTAATATTCCACAAGATTCCGCTTTTAAGATTGAAAAAAAATTCATTGGTCGCAAATTCAGGAAAATAAGAGCGGTTGAGAAATGGTATAAAACATTATATTTGAGTCAACTTTAACACATGAAAAGATTAAAAAGGATATGATAAACATGATCCAAAGGTTAGATTTTGCATTTGGAGCTTAAAATTTTAATGTAAATCAAATGTATACCATCATATGCAACGACGGGGTGATATATTTCCTCCGTAGAAAAACTCATTAAAATAAGATAGGAATTGGGATGCGCCTCGAATGCTTGTATGTATCGATGGTCTGGCCTTCCTTCTAAGCTCCTTGTCGGCTTGGCTAAAGACACCTTAATCACAAATTAGTAATTGAAATAGAAATCTCAAGGAGTGTGTATCAGGTTAGAGCAACCTGATGGGTGTTCATCTCATCTATGCGATGAACGGCATTCCGGCATTCAGAGTCGTACCTGTGTTTTATGGGGCTTGAGGCTGAGGGAAAAAATGGGCCCCCTATTAATAGTAGGACTTTGGGGGCAGCGCTTTCGATTTTTTTTTTAAAGAATCAAAATAATAATAAAATTTGCATTCACATTAAACAAATATAATATTCTAAATATTTATATTATATTAAATAAAAATATATAAAATATTTATATAAACTACCTAAACAGTGGGCCCCTAAATTTTTTTTGAGCCCAGGGCCCAAGCCTCATTGGCCTCTTTATAGGTCCGGCTCTGACGGCATCCAAACCAAGATACCACTCAGGGCCGAATGGCCTCTTTGAGATTTGAAGCCATCACCTAAAGCCTCAAATGAAATATATATATATATATATATATATATATATATATATATATATATATATATATATATATATACAACAACAACAACAACTACGCCTTCATCCCAAAACAATTGGGGTCAGCGATATGAACCAAAAAAGAAATTCATTTTGGGTCTTCCACATGAATCCTTTTCCTCCAATCATTTCTATCCAATGCCATGTCCTCGGTGAGGTTCAAAGCATTCATATCCTTTCCTATCATCTCCATCCAAGTCTTCCTAGGCCTACCCCGACCTCTTTTAACTAATATATTTTCCCATTTCTCCAACCTTCTAACTGGAGCATCATTAGGCCTTCGCTGAATATGTCCAAACCACCGTAAACGATTCTCTCGCATCTTATTTTCAATGGGTGCAACACCTACCTTCTTACGTATCTCCTCGTTCCGAATCTTATCTTTTATTGTATTTCCGCACATCCATCTAAGCATCCGCATCTCAGCTACACTCATTTTTTGAATATGATGTCTCTTGGCAGCCCAACATTCCGTACCATATAGTAAAGCGGGTCTAATAGTCGTCCTATAAAACTTTCCCTTCAACCGCAATGGCATTCTACGATCGCACAGCACTCCAGTTGCACTTTTCCATTTCATCCACCCAATCTTTATCCTATGATTTACATCTCCATCAATTTCTCCATACTTTTGAATGATGGATCCCAAATATTTGAAATAATCATTCACCGGTATTTCTTGCTCACCAAGCTTCACTACACTCCCATCACTACTTCGTTGCTTACTAAACCGACATTCCATATATTCAGTCTTACTCTTACTCAACTTAAAACCTCTAGCTTCCAATGTCTGTCTCCATAATTCTAACTTAGCATTAACCCCAGCTCTAGACTCATCAATCAAAACAATATCATCAGCAAACAACATACACCACGGTACATTTTCTTGAATTGATCTCGTAAGCTCATCCATCACTATCGCAAATAGGAAAGGGCTTAAAGCAGATCCTTGATGTAACCCAACCGTTATCGGAAAATTGGTTGTCACCCCTCCACAAGTGCGGACATTGGTTACTACTCCTTCATACATATCTTTAATTATACTAATGTACTTGAGAGAAACACCTTTCTTCATCATTGTCCACCAGAGAACGTCCCTAGGTACTCTATCGTAAGCCTTCTCTAAATCAATAAAAACCATATGCAAATCTTTGTTCCTCTCTCTATATCTTTCAATAAGTTGTCTAAGAAGATGTATAGCTTCCATAGTTGATCTTCCAGGCATAAAACCAAACTGATTCTCCGATATCATGACAACCTTCCTCAACCTAGACTCAATCACCCTCTCCCAAAGTTTCATAGTATGACTCATGAGTTTTATACCACGATAGTTTGTGCAATCTTGTATATCACCCTTATTCTTATATAAAGGCACCAAAGTACTCTTCCTCCACTCATTAGGCATCTTATTAGTTCGCCAAATCAAGTTAAAAAGATTTGTCAACCATTCTAAACCTTTCTCTGCCAAGCATTTCCAAGCCTCGATAGGTATACCATCTGGGCCAACTGCCCTACTTGATTTCATTTTCTTCAAAGCCTCTGCAATTTCTTTCTTTTGAATCTTGCGTATGAAGTCACGATTTATCTCATGAAAAGGAATGGAGAAGTCTCCAAGATCTTGAGCATGACTATCATTAAAAAGCTTATCAAAATAATCTTTCCATCTCTCCTTAATCTCCTCATCTTTGACTAAAACCCTTTGTGTTTCATCTTTGATACATCTAACCATACCCAAATCCTTCGATTTCCTATCTCTCATCTTTGCAAACCTATAAATATCCTTCTCGCCTTCTTTGGTATCCAACTTGTCATAAACCTCCTTATATACCTTAGCCCTCGCGTTTCGAACAACTTTTTTAGCTTCCTTCTTTGCTATCATATACTTCTCCAAATTCTCATTATCACGACTCTTACTTAGATTTCTATAACACTCTCTTTTAACCTTAATAGCTAATTTGACATCCTCGTTCCACCATGATGTATCCTTACCTAGTGGTGCACCGCCTTTAGACTCACCCAATACCTCCTTCGCCACTTTCCTCATGCCACCCGCTATCTTATTCCACATTGATTCTGAATCCTCCTCGAGACACCAATCAACTTCTTTAACTACCTGCTATACAAACATTCCTTGTTTAGCTCCTTTCAGTGCCCACCACTTAATTCTAGGATCTATCCTATGTCTATCTCTTTTGCGGCATTGTCTAATTCTAAGATCTAAAATTAAGACTCTATGTTGTGTAGCTACACTTTCTCCCGGTATAACCTTGCAATCGATGCAACAACCCCTATCTCTCTTTCTAAGTAGGAAAAAATCTATCTGACTCGTATTAACCCCACTTTTAAATGTTACTAAGTGAGACTCCCTCTTCCTAAACCAAGTGTTTGCTAAGATCATATCATAGGACAAACAAAAATCTAAAATCCTTTCTCCACTTTCATTTCTTTCTCCTATACCATAGCCTCCATGGATACTCTCAAATCCATCCCTACTAATGCCTACATGTCCGTTAAGGTCACCGCCGATGAAAAGCTTTTCTCCATAAGATATCCCTTGTACTACTCCATCTAAATCTTTCCAAAATTGATGCTTAATGGAATCATCTAAACCTACTTGAGGTGCATAAACACTAATAATATTAATAATATCCGTACCTAATACTAATTTAATAAGTAAAATTCTATCACCCTTCCTACGGACCTCAACTACATTATCTATAAACTGACGACTCATAACAATCCCTACTCCATTCCTTTTTCTATTTATTCCTGTATACCAAATCTTATATCCCCAAGGTTCTATCACTTTAGCTTTCTCACCTACCCATTTGGTCTCTTGAAGACATAAAATATCAATCTTTCTCCTACACATAACATCTACTAACTCTACCAACTTACCAGTTAAAGACCCTATGTTCCAAGTGGCTAACCTAATTTTATGGTCTTGGACTAACTTCTTTACCCCCACCCGTCCAACAAAGTGAGGGAACCCTTGCCTATTTGACACCACACCCGGGCGCCGGTGTGACGCGTCGCTTCTGGGCGACGACCTAGCAACCCTTGCCCATTTATCACTGCCTCCGGGCCTAGAGAGTACAGCGCGTCGCTCAGTAGGGAACGCCCCAACGAAATTCTCATATTGGTTCATTTTCATAAGATATGACAAAGTTTTTATGCTGGCTGTCATATATATATATATATATAACGCTTATATTTTACATGCTGAGGGCTCCAATAAAAAAAAATAAAGAAATATGGGCCTCCAATGAAATATGCCCAGGGCATCAACTTCTCTTGAGCAGCCCCTGGTTGGACTCTGCATCTCCTAGATGGGTCTTACAACTTTTTTTGTTCAAAGCTGTTGATGCCCTAGATTAGGGCTGGTAAATGAGCTGAATGAACCGAGCAAAGGTTGTTAAGGTTTGCTTCATTTACAGCAAGCCACTGCTCAGCTCATCTGGCTCATGCCATACAAGCCAAGCTCGAGCTTGAGCAAACCCAAGCCAGATGAGCCAAGTCATGAGCTGGCTCGTTAAATAAAAAAACCATTTTTTATAGGATCCATAGTGAAAATGAAAACCCTGGCCTTTTGGTTGCCTACATACCCAACTAAACCAACTGTGGATTCATATGTTTTTTTGACATGTATCACACATAATTCCTATATAAGCTCACCTAAACTAGCCGAGCCGAGCCGAGACAAACACCCACTGTTCATGATCGGCTCAGTTACATTATACCAACAGCTCGTGGCTCATCTCGCCGAGCCAATTTGACGATCACAAGCGAGCTTTAGGCAAGCCGAGCCACGAGCTGCGAGGTTCATTTACCAACCCTGGTTCAACCATGGGATCTGGGATGCCTCGCATGGATGAATGGCATTAGGGTGACCTCAGCTCTCACCTCATACGAAATCAATCTGAAATCCGAATTTTTAAGAGGACCCTAGATCCAGTACGCGACGTAGAATTGCATCAACCTTTTTTCTTTTAAATTGACCTAGTTGTTGTTAATCATTAAATTCCTATTTTGAACACGAACTGTGGTCCGTACCAAAGCCACAGATATCGTTATAGAGATTATTTCAGTGAGAAATTAAAATATCTCGCGATAGATTTAAATACTTTTTTTTTCTTCAAAAAATCATGTGAAAATGAAGGCATAAAATATCTATTTATGTTTAGTTTTCTTTTTGGATAGTCGAAGGGCCTACACCCAAGTTTCGACCGTTCGGCAAGGGATGTCATTCGTGAGTTTTGAACTTATGACATCTCTCGTCAACTTGGTGACATTCACAAGTTGCCCCTGCCAGATGAGTGGAGCTTTAGTGGGATATGTATTTTTTTTTTATAAACAGAGCTGGGGGAATTAAGGCCCCCTCTTATTACAAGAAACTCATTTCTTTTGAACATTCATAAAATATCCCTTTTTAGCATTTAATTGTTTTTACCACCATAGAATCACAACATTGTCAAAATGTAGCAAATATTTGTGACCATGGTCATAGAAGGATCAGAAATTTGATCCAGGTCATGACCAAACTTGAGTCTGAATTCCAGATTGCATATGGATCGAATTCGGGTCCAAAGAGAAAGAGAATCTTGTCAAAATTTAGATACAAAAGGTTGGCTCCAAATTTGAACTTAACATTGATACATTTTTTAAGCATGATCTGATCAGCTATTGTCCTAATTGGATCTAATTTTACATCTAATAAGAGTTGAATATAGCATATACATTTGGGTTCAGATTCAAAACTGAGTCTTACCTCATTAACGAATGAAACCCAATTCTCTTTACTGCATCCAACTAAATGGATCCGGTTTGGTTGGATATGAGACCCATCAATCATACTGTTTACATTTAAGGGAGGGTGCAAGCAGGTCTGGCCCAGTCTGGGTCTGATCTGGATTTGATCCATATTGTCAGATATGGAAAGTTAATAACCGAATCAAAGATAGATCCGGAATGCATCTGACCTGGTCTTGTCATGAGATCCAGATTCAAAAAAAAAATCCTGATACCGTCAATAGCTTTTCCCAACTAATGTGGATCTGGTTCTGACCATCCTGGATCTGGTGTTGCCTGTTGCTGAGCTAAGATCAGACACGGACTTAGTATCAGTACCTCAAAGTCGGACCCATTCCCGACCATCTGGGTCCAGCCTAAGTTCGACACTAAACCTCTTTAGCAAGAACGCCTCACCTACTACTACGCTATCCCAGCCACTTGGTATGGATGATGATGGAAAAGCTGTGGAGCAGGTCCGATTAAACCTCGCCCAATTGGATTATGGATCTAGTTCACCGGGTCGAGGCATGCACGGGAACCGGGTCTTTGACCGGGCCGCGTAATAATATCTCGTGCAAGAAATCCAACGCCCCTTGATCGTGTGGCCTACGTTTGTTCAAAAGATTTCCTCGATCATTCTCTCTCCCTCTCTCTCTCTCTCTCTCTAGAGTGAATAAACGCCACCCTCTTCTTAAATCGTCTCTCTCATATCTTCTACTCGATCTCCACACACTATGGATTCTTGCGTTCTTAATTTACAGGTAATTTTCTTCAGATTGTTATTGAAAGATCAAGATCATAGTCTCTCTCTCTCTCTCTCTCTCTCTCTCTCTCTCTCTCTCTCTCTCTCTCTCTCTCTCTCTCTTCCTGAGAAGAGTCACTATGGGGATGTGAAGTTGGAGAAAAGTATGTAGATCAAGATGGTCTGGGAAACCATCGATTACCATGTTTTTAGTTTCTTAACTGAAGATTGTATTTATACGTTTTCATAGATAGATATTTTTCTTGGGCAGTTGCCGATTAGTCAGAAGATTTTACACCCCGTCTTTGTTCAGTTTAATGGTGATGAGAATTGCCACTGCTCTTTGTACGCAACATATGACACTTATATACTGATCCATCTAATCAAAACTAAGTTTGTGAGAAGAATTCAGTGCATTGTGCCTCTTAAGTGTTAATCTGGTGAGAGTTGATCTGTATCATGTGTCAGTAGATGGAATAGAATTGGGGCCAACTTTTGAAAAGTGAAAAAGGTGAAAAGAAAGGTCAATGGAGGTTTTTGGAATATGGGAAAGAATCCATTTCCATGTATCATTCTTGTAGAAATTTGAGGTTTAAAAGTAGCATGGTGGTGAAACTTCAGAAATAGTATGGTTGAGTGGGGCGCATCTCAATGGCAAGTCTTGTTTATGTTGGATTTAACAGTGTTTAGACAGTCCTTGACTTAGCTAATTTGTTGGTTTTGTAGATTGTATATGCTGCATATACTGCATATTCTGAAATGACCAAAAAAATAAACGTTACAGCATATTTTTTCTTATGAAACATATGGTTGATGCTAAGCATTGCATACTTACCGAGGTTGAATTTGCGATGTGTTCATTTCTATGTTTCGGAAATCATTGGCTAAAATCTAGTTTTGGAAGGAAATTTGGAAACTGCCCTCGATATGCTTGGGCATTGCTCTCAGTGGATGTGTAACCTAGACCAGTCGGTTAAGATGGTGTGACTGCTGATCCAGCTATTACATTACATGCTGCAAAACACTATTTACCATGTAATTTTGCAGATTCCATATTGCATGCTGCAGAATGTTTCATTTAATGTTCTCGTGGCGACTGCAGGGTTGTTCTTTATATTCTGTTGGTAGGAAGCATAATGAGAAGAGGTTGCTGGTCTCCCATTTTAAGCAGTCCATTCATCTGAATGACAGACTGCATCCATCTTATCCATGGTTGTTGCCACTCACATCAAAACGTTCTTGTAGTACTGTTTTTGCTCAAGCTGACAGACAGGCTTGGGATTTTGGTAGATTTTTGAAGACTCTGTACTTCTTCAACGGGCCTCCATCTCCTTTTAAGGTAAGGTATCTTGACTACAATGGTATTCCTATTATTCACATTTTTAAACAATATTAGATTATCTTGGTGAGTCCTTTGCATTACTTGTGTGCATACATAGTTCTTTGAGTTTCTTCTGGAGAAACTTTCAAGCTCAACATCAAGTGAACCAGTCAAGAAAATGGACAAGCATGGCATTATCCTAGTATCAGGAGCCACTGGTGGTGTTGGAAGAAGAGTAGTTGACATTTTACGTGGGAGAGGTCTACCAGTCCGCATACTGGTAATTTTTTCTTCTGTTCTAAAATGTGCTTTTTATTGTGTAAGAATCATCTTTCATGGGTACAGGTTCTTATTTCCTGTGTCTGTTCTAATGTTGGCCAGGCCAGAAATCCAGATAAAGCACGGGCTATGTTTGGACCAGATGTTGACATGGTAAGTAAGTGTTTGCATAATAATCATACTGATAAAATCATGGAGTTGGAGCATGACAAAATGAATTTCCCAAAATTTTCCCATCAGAAAATTTACAGGAAGTGCTTTTTCTTCTGAAACTGTAACATTGACGCAAGCATCAAACAACTTGTGTTTGTGTTATACTGTTCAGGAATAATCAATGATCATAAAAAACTTGCTAAAGGCCTTGCAATATATCTATGTCTAGCAGATGCACACCATGTATGCTTACTCAGAACCTCATATTTGGAGGTGGTTAACAAAATCTGCAAACATATGGTTAATCTTTACACAGCATTGTCTGTATGCTGTTTTTATATTGTCCCTGTAATATGATGTCTTTTTTTGTTGCTTATTGCAAACATTTTCTTTGTTTTTATGCTGCATTGTTCATATGCTCTTTTTATATTGCCCCTATAATATGATATCTTGATTTCCATGCTTATCTCATATTAATTGTTGTAGATAGCTAGGTTGAACTTGATTAGAGTATCGTCTTGGTGTTGGAGGAGTGTGGAGCCTGATATAAATCCCTAATTTTCGCAGATCCAACTTTTCTGTAAGTTGACGGGGAGTTGTAGGGAAGGGGGTCGCGCCCCCTGCCTGTAAGGTGGGGGCTCGGGAGCGTTAGTTCCGGAGGTGAAATTTTTGAATGGTAGTTCTGTAATTTTACCAGAAAAATTATCCTAAAGAGTTTTACTCTAAATAGGTCTAGACTCCTTTTATTTAAAGGAGGCAATCTGCCTTTTGTAACGTGTGGTTTTTCTCAATCTGAATAAAGAATCTCAGTACGGCTGTGGACATAGGAAACTCTTGCCGAACCACGTAAAATCCCTGTTCCATGTGTGATTTTTTTTTCTCTTCTTCTCGTCTGTTTCTTCAATCTATCGATAGTGTGTTGGATCGTTCCCGAACACCTAAGTTATGGACATGGGTGGCTTCATTGCTATATTCTTTTTAAAGAAAGCATTTTGGGCTACATGTATGGAAGAAAAAATATAATCTCCATGTGTGTGTGTGTGTGTGTGTGTCATATTAATGGTTGATTTTGCATGAAAGGAATGACATGGGATGATAGAATATTCACGTGTTTTTATTTTTTCTTTTGCAACACATGTTATTCAATTTTTTTTTAGGTTGTTGGAGATGTTACAAGGGCAGAGACACTTTCTCCAGAATATTTCAAGGGTGTGAAGAAAATCATAAGTGCAGTCTCTGTCATTGTTGGTCCAAAGGAAGGGGATACTCCTGACAGGGCAAAATACAGTCAAGTACGTTATTAGCTCATGTTCTGTACAACTAGCCTTTCACAGACTAGAAGAAGAAAATACTGATTGTGTTCCATCCTTTTCCTCTGTATTAACATATCTCCTGAATACAATAAGCTCTATCAGAAATGTTATATTGTACCTATAAGTCTGTAACTGCTATCTGCATGATCTTTTCCTAAGGGGCTTCCCCATCTTTTGCCTGATAATTTTACATTGCATTTTATTGGCAGGGAATCAAGTTCTTTGAGCCAGAGGTGAGATGAAGCATTGCTCATAAAATGTGTCAAGAATCATGTTCAATATTTAGCTTTCTTTTATTTTCTTGGCTCATCATAATTTTATTTATATACTTTTTTCCATCTGCTGCCTTATTGACATGTTTCTTTCTACTATAAAATTAGATCAAAGGTGCCCCTCCTGAAATGGTAGAGTACATTGGCATGAGAAATTTGATCAATTTGGTGAAGGACAGTATTGGACTTCGGAATGGAAAAGTTATATTTGGATTTGAAGGTAACAGCTATAACTACATAATATGTATATGTATACAGACTACAGAGCAATGAAGGCATGAATAAGATTGGCAAGCCTAATTCATTGGTTGATCATGGATATGACTGGGCTGACATTCATAATGTCCAGATTAGTGAAAGAACGATTTTGCAGTCCAAGGGTTGAATATTCCTTGATGTTTCAACAAATCCATGCATTGTTACACATCACAAGTTGTGAGAAAAAGGGTTAATATCTGATGACCATTTCATGAATCACCAATGTCTTATACTGGCTAAAATTGGACCTTGTCTCATCTCAACCTGTCCTGCTTCTGCATAGCATAGCTAGGCTCCTATGCACTCTGGAGTGGCTCATCTTATTTTGGTTTATTGATCTTTGATTTCGATGTTCAGATGGCATTTCTGGAGGGCTTGAATGGGGTGCTCTAGATGATGTTGTCATGGGAGGTGTAAGTGAAAGTACATTTCAGGTAGATCTACGTGGTGGTGAATTTGGTGGAGCAACTGGGATTTTTAAAGGTCTGTAAGCTTTATCTTTTTCATTGTTAAGAACTCCAATACAACTCTGTACTGAACCCTGAGCAGTTATGCTGAGTTCCTATCTATTACTAGTAGTCTTATATTCTTTTGTCCATGACATGCTTCTGTTTCTGTCCATCAGGACGTGTTTTCACTGCTAACAATGGTGGTTTTACTAGTATCAGAACAAAGGTAAATCTTCATATTTCCCTTATATTTCATGAGAAAAGGTCCGCTTTAATACAAGCAGTCTCATTTTATTTGAATCTTACATGTTTCCTTTTTTGTTTCTCATCAGTCCTTCTGTTGACTCATGCTGTTACCTGTCCAATTTGTTCTCCATAAAGTGTTTACCAGTCTAATGGAGTGTAGATGTGGGTTTCTGGAAAGCAAATTTAATGCACTGTTTTTCTGGCTCAGTCATTTTGTCTTTCATGAAAGTCATCAAGATATGCTTAGTTGTTCTGCATCCAATATTTCTATCTTGAAATTCAGAAAATTTTGCCCTCGCTTTGCCATGAAAATAAAATGAATTAAAGAAGTGATATACCTCACTCTTTTTCTGCTTCTACATGCTGCATTTCAAGGTAAAGTGAGAAGTATACCTTATGGAACTTTATGATTGCATTGTTTTATATGCTTATGCTGGACTCATACCGGTAAAGTGAGAAGTATATCTCATGGCACTTCTCACATTCTGTTGAACAAAAAATTTAAACTTGCTTCCAAATATTAGAGACATAGAGTTCCAGAGCTTCCATAAGCACTGGCTATTGTAGTTTATGTTGGAGTATGCTTTCAGAGTTCAGACTGAAATAAGCTTGTGGTTGTACCTTTTCAAATTAAAATTACAAAGGGCCCTTTCTTACTTTTTGAACATTGTGTTTGATACATTTATGCATGTGAGAATTACTTTCACTTGTTCATGATATATTCCTATCCATATAATCATAGATGAGGTATTGTCTGCGCTCTTTTCAGAACTTCTCTGTGCCTGTTGATCTTTCTCCCTATGATGGCCTGGAACTCCAAATTAAAGGTGACGGTCATCGTTATAAACTTATTCTGCGAACTAGTTCTGACTGGGATACAGTGGGATATACTGCAAGTTTTGACACTGTAAAAGGACAATGGCAGAGTGTAAGTACAGCAACAAGGTTGTCTTTTATCACTTCACTGTTGTCCTCTAATTTTCTATCCATTCAAAACTTGAATAATTCAGGTCCAAGTCCAGTTTTCTTCTTTAAGATCTATATTTCGTGCACGGACTGTAAAAGATGCTCCACCATTTGATCCAAGTAAAGTTGTATCTCTGCAGGTAGTTATATTCCATACTGCATTCTTTTCCCTTCTGAAGTTCCATTTGCTCATGTGAAATCTGTTTGAACTTTTCTGCAGCTTATGTACAGCAAGTTTGAATATGATGGAATACTAAACCCAACATTTGAGGAAGGCGAATTCCAGCTTCCAATTTCAAGTATACGGGCATATATTCAGGATCCTATCATGCCAAGGTATTGTTGTCACTGTGCTCAATCATACATACCTTTCAAGTTCCAATATAAGAATATATCAAGATGATTCTATGTTCAAAATTTTTTCTCTAATTTTGTTTTGTAGGTTTATTCATGTGAGTTCTGCTGGAGTTACTCGGCCTGACAGGCCTGGGCTTGATTTAAGCAAACAGCCTCCTGCCGTGCGCTTGAATAAGGAGCTGGGTTATATTCTCACATTTAAGTTGAAGGTATATTCCGCTGCATGACTCAGTTTGATATACACATTAATGAAGGAAAAGAAATATGTATGACATTGTAATTAGAGAAAACACTAGATTCAAAAGAGCATATGCATGATTTGTATCTGTGTTTCTGGTAGTTGGTTGCTTTCAACATTAATATAAAGTTAAATTTTCTGTGCATTTCATTATTGAGTAGGAAGTTTTCTTTTAAAAGTCTTCAGCTCATTGATTGTGATGCTTCATTTTAAGAACATGACTTTGTACTTCTGATTTTTTTTTAAATTACCGCAGTTAATATTGGATTGTATGTCAATGAAGCAATACAGTGTCTAGTTTTACAACTAGGACATGTGAAGTAACCTTTCTAAATGGCATAGACAATTGAAGCCTTAGCTGTGTTGTTTTATTTCAAATTAGGGGGAGGATTTGATACGAGAGAGTGGTATTCCATACACAATTATAAGGCCTTGTGCACTAACCGAAGAGCCTGCTGGTGCTGATCTTATTTTTGACCAGGGTGACAACATAATGGTACCTCAGTTACTTTTCTCTGTTTACGAATATGTGACAATTCTTTAGTTCTTTGTTCTATGTACAAAATTGGCTTTAACAGAGGTCTTGGCCTTTCTGAATGATCTCAAATGCATGTAGAAAAATATGTTAAAGGAGTTGTAAACTTTAATCATCTCACTGTTAAGATATATGTAGCATTTTCCTATGTTGTATTTTTCTTGTATATACCAAAGTATACCTAAGTGTATTCTAGGTATTTTCTTTCTTTCTTTCTTTTGATGTGTATTCTTGTATATTTAATTTGACTTGTATTCAAGGTATACTTTAGGCATACCTTTTATGCTTTTTAGGATAGGTATACTCTATGTATACTTATGGTATACTTTAGGTTAGATTACGTTTTTTTATCATTATTAAATTGACTAAATATTTTATTTTTGTTTTTTTTATTTTTTTTTAATGACCAACTAGTTGTGTTGGGGCTTGTAACGTCTAGTTTAACTAGTCAAACTAGTCGTTAGGATTTGTTTTAATGGCTAGTTTGAGTAATCAAACTAGTTGTTGGGATTTTCTCTAACAAGTCTGACTAGTCAAACTAGTTGTTAGGACTAGCTCTAATGGCGAGTTAATCAAACTAGCCGTTATGTCTTCCTCTATATATTACTCATCCTTTTGTTGTATAGGTGACAGAGGATAGATGTACATATAGTGTGTGCTTGAGTGTTTTGTAATGATGTTCATTTATAATTTTTGTTTATTTTGTTATTAATAAAATTATTTATTTTATTTCTTGGTGTTCTAGTGAATGTATAAATATGTTATTTCCTTTTTTTGTTAAATAAATTATGTTTGTGTTTTAGTTCCTTTTTTGTTTGTCTTTTTGGTTGTGTCTCGGGTTTTGTGACACACCTCATTGTAAAACATTTGAAGCAATCATTTGGGTTTCTGACAAGAAAGTTTGTGAAAAATGCAGGGAAAGATATCAAGAGAAGAGATTGCTCTTTTGTGTGTTGCTGCTCTGGAAAGCCCAAATGCACTTGATAAGACGTTTGAGGTTTTAGTTTATCTTGTCTATTTAGGCATGAGAAAATATTCCCTGTTTTTCCCCCTTATTTTCTCACTAAATTTTATTAGTATGTCTTTTAGTTGTTTAAATCATTTTAGTCAAATAGCTATACAAGCTTAAGTACAAACCCAATACTGGATCATTTGGGACTTTACAAAGAAGTACCATTTATAGTCTTTTATTAAAAATGTTGAATTGCTATCAAGTTGAAGTAATAAAAAGGATACAGAAATGTTAGTGCTTAAATTGCTTGCAATAAGATGGGACTGTATTATTTTGAATAGAAGCCAATACTGGTTGGATGTTTTCATTTATCATTAGCTGATGTGGCAAATGAAGCTTTTGAAAGAATATGTTAAGAAAGAATTATAAACAAAAAGTGAATATGTATCACGTAAAAATTTCAATAGGCAGTCTGTATCTTAAACTGTTTCTTCTTGTCAAAAGTGAGTTATATAAGACTTCATTTCTTTCCAAAAAGTGTATTAGTTAACTGATATGAAAAATGAAGTTTTTATAGAACATGAGCTATGTCACAGGGATTCGGCTAGCAGGGTGCCGCACCCGCGTCGACGCCACTTGACGCGGGTGCGGATGCGGCACTGGGTGCGGTCAACCCAATCCTGGGTGCGTTGACCGCACCCAGGGTCATTTCGGTCCATTTTTTATTTTTATTTTTTTAAATTTGCCCTACGAAATGGGCTGCGGAATTTTAAAAAAAAATATGATGACAGCTGCTTGCTGCTGTTGCTCTTGTTTTATAAAGGGGCACTTGTGTCCACAACATCTGATGAGCTTTGTTGGCATCCCATGCTATTCCTGCCTCCAAAAAATTAATTCGCAGCGTTGGAAAACATACTGTTAACTTGGAAATGATGATCCATCTTCCTCAAAAATTAAAACCAAAATTCAAGAGCCTTTTGAAGTCTTTATCCTTCAACCATCCAGATCCTTCTTCGTCAAGGATTTTCTCTCTCCATAATAAATGATAATGGTGGTGGTAGCCTTGGTGGTTATTAGTATTCACTTTTCTCCTGACGAGATGGGTGCACTAGCCGTAGCCTTGTGTAGACCTCTCTTTTCCACATGTCAAATCCAATAAATTTCTTTTAGCTGTCATCTGTGTGCAACTGTATATAAAATGAAATTTGAAGAACCCTAGGCAGTGGCGTGGCAGTGGAGTCGTAGGCCTCGTGAAGACTCTCTCTCCAACAAACCACATCAAACCTTTCGCTTATATTTTTTTCGTGAAGACCAGGGAGTTTCAGACATGATTGAATCATGACAGTCAGCAGAACGCAGCAGGTTGAGTCGATCAGATTGCCAATCCTTTTGGTTCATCAATTTTGTCCCGTTGTGCCAAAGTACACAACAAGCAGAGCGTGGGTAACAAGTCTTCAAACAAACACACTAGCAAAAAAAAACTGGACCCCCGACCCGCACTGGGGGAACCCTCGGACCCCCTTCTCTCTCTCTCTCTCTCTCTCTCTCTCTCTCTCTATATATATATATATATATATATATATATATATATATATATATATATATATATACATTTTTGCCCCTGCCACACCCCCGCACCCGGGTTTTTTGGAAGTGCCGAATCCCCGCACCTGCACCCATGTGACATAGAACATGAGACATTATGCTACATAAGAAACCTATCAAGGAAATTTTCTAACTTCAATCTATAAAAATCAATACAATGGTAGTAAGTATTTCTAGAAGTGTTCCTTTCTGATAACAGATAGTAGTGGATTAGGTTGAATTCCAGACAATTTACTCTTTATGATTTTACTGAATGCAATGGACAATTGGTGTTACGAACTGCCACCCCAAACCCATTCAAGATGGTCTAGGATCCACATCCACCCAAGAGACCTAGTCTGACAAGAATTGGAGGATGCCCCTCCCTTTCTTGGACTCTTATTTCTTTTAGGACTCTTTGGTAGTCTCTATAAATAAGTGTTATTATTCTTGGTTAATTATGAATGAAGTTTGATTGAGATTATTCTCCTCTCTTCGTTCTTGTTCAAGGTTTTCAATCTTGAGGGAGTGTGTTTCTCCCTCCTCTTGCTCTTCTTTCCCTACACAGGACGCCAGCCTAGGAGGGAATGTTTTTCTCCCTCCTCACTGCCGTCGCCAAGGGCGTAGCTAGGATTCATGTGAGGGGGGGGGGGGGGGGCAAACAGGGGTGTAGCAAAAAAATTATTTTGTGTGATAGTCTGGGGTTCGGGGGCAGCGCTCCCCCAATTTTTTTTTTGAGATAAAATAAAAAATGGCTACAATCATTAATAAAAATCTATTTCATATGGACAAATCAAACTATTTGCTGCAGTCAGGGCTGGGCTACAAAAATGGATAAAAATCTATTTCATATGGAATCAGGGCTGGGCTAGGATTGGGCTTTTAAAAAAAAAAAATTAACTGGGCCGGAATGCAGGACTAGGCTACAGCCCAGTTCTGCCCCCCCCCCCCCCCCCCCAGCTCCGCCTATGGCCGTCGCCCTCCCTTGGGATTCACGCTCAGGCCATACCATGGCCGATCTGCAGAACCGTCTCTCCTTGAGGTCGGGTTTGACATTTGGCACTCTCTCTCTCAATGCTTCCATTACATAATCACCATTATGCACCATTATGACAAAATGATTGACATGATCCTCTTCATGTGACACTTCAACAGCACAGCTATCATTATCAACAAAAAGATCATCATGATATGGGGCACCACAACCTAACAAGTAGCTTAGATTTTGTTCACATTCTTGGAGGTTTGGTTATTCATTCCGGATTTTCAATTGTTTGTCTAGAACTTCATAAGATTTAAACTTTAACTAATTATAATTTTTTTCAGAGCAATGTTTGTATTTTTTCCATCAAATCCTATAGCCTTTTCTAATCTTTCTTTTCTTCTAGATTGGATGTTATTTCTATTGAAGGTATAGGACATTAGTATTAATAGAAGATGCTCCTTTCAATGAATTTAGTGAGTAGATTTTGTTTTTCTGTTCAGATAGTTAAGTAGTTTTGAGCCTTATTATGCAAATGTGATGTCATTATCTGGTTCCAGTAAAGCTATTCTCATGTTAGATCAAGTTGCTTAGGTTATTTAGAAAAACATTTGGATACCTTAAATTTCTCAAGTTTGTTCTTTTTTGATAGACCGAAACATGTCCTTGGTGTCACTGCATGCCTTTGTGATCCTTTTGGACAAATTCTCATTTTGGCCAATGATAACATGCATTGTTTCTTAATTATTATCTTTATTGGGAAAAGAAGTTTATATTTTTAGACTTTTTAACCTCAGCAATACATAAGCCTCTATAGCTAATGTCTTCCCTATGAAGCCTTCAAGTGGCTATTTCATGCATTTATATTTGGGTGGGTACATGGCAAAGTTTTGCCTTTTATATTTTTGCTGTTGAACTATTGCATATGTTGATGCAATTCAAGTTTTTTGATCGAAGTACCACACTTGTTTATAGGGACTGTCTTTTTACTTTCGTTATTATCATGATACATATGAACTCACTTCTGTTTTTCCTGCTCCTTTAGAATCATTTACTATGATATTTCACACGACTGCACCCAATGTCAGTTTAAAATTAAAGCAAAATTCCCCTATCAAGGGCTAATTATTTGCTTCCTTTCATACTGTAGGTCAAAAGTGTTGTTCCATTCAGTGAACCATTCACTGTGGACCCAAACAACCCTCCTCCTGAGAAGGATTATGATGTCTTCTTCAAGAATTTGAAGGAAGGTATTACAGGGAAAGAACAACTAGAGACCCCCGTGCCAGCATAAATTGTGTGTGACTCGATTATGGTGAATGAGAGTATATTTTCTTGAACAGGTTTTGCTTGTATTACGCTGTTCATGTTATCAGTTGATGTAATGATAATGTATGTATTCATGTATATACTTAATTCCACAGGACCAGTTTGTGTATATGATGTGAAGGTACTGAGATGTTCACTTGCTTATTGGCATGACTGTCTGGGTGATTGAATTCATTGCTCTTCACCCTCACAAAAATACCCTTGTTTTCTCATTGGTCAAAATTGTTGAAAGATGGTTTGTTATTCTATGTAAAACGTCTGAGCAAGTAGGTCCAGGTCCCAGACTTGGTCTGGTCTCTAATAAACATAAAGATAGAGTCGATCTGCCAACTAAATACTGTGGTTGGAGCTGGTCCAATGTTCTCATTTGTTTGGAACTGCCAAAATGGATAAGGCTATAGGTTGTCTTGCCTTTGTTGACTTTGCTCTCCCTAGCTAATTGAGATAATGAAGTGCAGACTTCCAATTTTGCTTCTACTATGAGTTACTTCAAGTTCTACCATGTCATGGGATGATATGCAATCCTCAAGTACTTGAGATGACCAAGTATTGCAACTGTTCAGTCTTGATAATCACACTACATAGGCATCTGGTAACACTGCTTTCTTATTTTGGGTTTGAACTTTGAACCCTTTTAGTGACATTTTAAGATCCAGGTTAGCAATTCAAACACCACCAATATCAACATTTAAAACTTGGTGGCTCCAAGCTAAGAATTGCTTCATTTGGTAATTGGTACTCACTTGATCTTGTTTGGCCAAAGAGTGACTAAGCTGCATTAGAGCTCAGCCAAACACCCTACTACCCTAGTGATATGGTGACTCCATAATTGAGAATTATGAAGATGACCATGCTATCTGGAAAACTTAGAAGTTGCTAACATCTGAATGTTTTACATGACCAAAAACGCTAAGAGATTGCCAAAGCCCAAGTTGCCTAACTGCTTGTAGAATTAGCTTCTTTTTTGCATGTTCGATCATTTGGTACTTGAAAAAGATCCAAGTAGTGGCACCAACATTTTGAGCACCGTGAAAGCCTTCTCCCTTCAGCAAAAGGATGTGCAAGATCAGCAATCGGCTATATTGACAAGACAAGGGGAATCAAAGAAATGCATAGGAAGGAGTGAAGATGCTATTAAGAGGCAAATGCAATTTTTTGTACAGTTCAAAGCTGCCACCTTTGAACTTTGTTTGTTCCTTCAAAAAACAAAAAAACTTTGGACTTTATTTAGAATTGATGGCACCGCCTAGGTGGGTAAGTCAGGGCCTTTAAACCCGACTAGTGAACAGGCCCGGGCTAAGCTAGGTTCCATTGAAATCTTATTTTGGTCTTACCTGAGCCCGGCCTGTTTACTGGTCAGGCTGTGCCCAGACCAGGTTTGATCAGACTCGGGCTGCTGTAGACAGCCCAAGCCTATCTCGGATAGGGAACCCGACCCGATACCCACTTTTACCTTTTGCACATTTATACAGTAAAATATCACCTATCTAATGCACGAATTTTTGCAAGACAGGAAGATATGGTCAAAACTTGGGTTGCTCAATTGGGCATAGGCAAAACAAAGTCTCCAATTAATCAGTGTTGCTAATCGGAGTTAAAAATCAAAGACTCAAGTTGTCAAGTCATCTCAATTTTAGACTATGGACCTACTGAGTCTGATCCTTGACCTTGACCTTGACCTTGACCCGAATAATCATGCACCCATCCTTATGGTCAAA
This sequence comes from Nuphar pumila, assembly GCF_984573655.1. Classification (NCBI taxonomy): domain Eukaryota; kingdom Viridiplantae; phylum Streptophyta; class Magnoliopsida; order Nymphaeales; family Nymphaeaceae; genus Nuphar; species Nuphar pumila. The sequence continues at coordinate 5,581,006 of NC_143263.1, read as the reverse complement.
GCTTATCAATGTATGCTTCCAGTGTCAAAATTTATAGTAGCTCATGAGTTCAGAAAGAACAAGCAATCTTCAAAATGTGGAAATATCAAATTTCTTTCATTCAATTTGGAGTGTTATTTTCCTGTACATCTAGCTTGTTGGACATTTCAACAATGAAAAAATGGAGAACACAAATTAAAAATACAATCTTAAACAAATGCACTTGTAGATTCAATGAGCTTTAATATTTCACCCTGTTGTCACAAAAAGAATTACATTGATGGCACACCATTAGAGCCAGCAAATATCATATGGTAGGGGCCACAACAAAATTATGCTCTACCCTATCAACCTTTAGGTGGGTAGACTCCAACCTCGTCCTAGTGTTCCCCAAACATCTAGTACTAGATAGTTCTACAAGAATCAACAATGACTGCTCGCTGAAAAATCCATGGGATCACTGCAGTGCACACCAAAGCACAGGTGGATACTGCCAGAGCTTGTACTGCAATGGAAATGGCACAAGTGAAGACAGAAGGGGAACTCCATAATCCATTGTGCTGAATGTCTGTTTGAAAGAGAAGAAAACTGTAGTAAAACATAGAGATCAATGAATGTAATTATAGCTTATTTTACTAAGCATATCTCAGAAGGGACAAATTGGAAAATTGGAAATCCTATTATTTGATCAAAATTGAATAGAGAGAGATAAACAAAATAATGTGGAATAGCCAAAAAAAGCTAAAGAGACCACACCGTCCATATAATTAAATCGTAACAAACAAAAGAGAAGCAAGTGTAGAGTGTCCCAGGCAAAGAAAAGGTAAACAGTACCATGTTAAGCATCTTTTTTGGAAAATAAAATCAAGTATTCAAATCGGACATGCATTAATTATGCTCAATTGCTGGAAAAGGTTCCAATCCCACATTTCTTATGTAACACTCCAGCTCATTCCCTAATCCCTATAGTAATGACTTCCCTAACAGCAGTCTCCCCCTATCTCTCAATGACTTGCAATAGGATTTTGTACCTTCATTTACTCGTATTTACTGTCACTACTGAAAGCTCCTTCTTGCCTGATTCAAAGGTAGAATTATTATTCCATTAATTCATTCATTTGTAACTAAAATCTGCTGTCCCTCACCTTTCAGCGTGTCATTTAACATGACAACATGTCTCTTAAACTAGTTTCTGATTCATCGATAGATGCAATAAAAGCTAGAAATCAGAAAGTTTTACATAGATCATCTGAATCTTTCTACAGAAACAATAGTATGACCTTTTAATATAGCCTTCCAAAAAAAGGCTAAAGCATCTGTGGAGACTTGAATGAGGTGCACCAGAACCGAGGCAGAAGAAGAGGGAGAGAGAGGGAGAGAGTGTGAGAGAGAGAGAGAGAGAGAGAAGAGAGAGAGGTCGGCTGAGAGAGAACTCGTTAATCTTAATTAGGGCTAATCTCCTCTAAGTTAAATAGAGAGAAGCCAATAAAAAAATTACCTACAAGTCCCTCCTTAATTATGAAATATCAAATAACCTACTTTTTAAGAAAGCTTAAGCTTAAAACCTCAATAAGACGATTAGTCTCAACACTCCCCCTCAAGCTGGAGCATAGATATCAATCACGCTCAGCTTGTCACAACATTTTGAGAAATTTGGTCTAGCAAGAGGCTTTGTAAACATATCTGCAACTTGGTCCTCCGACTTTAGATATTTGGTAGTGATATGACCAGCTTGAACCATATCTCTTACGTAGTGGCAATCAACCTCAATATGTTTTGTCCTCTCATGAAAGACAGGATTGTTTGCTATATATGTGGCTGTCTTGTTATCACACATCATTGTCATGGGAGAGGAAATATTCACCTGAAGATCATTTAGTACAGTACGAACCCATATTAATTCAGCAGTTGTTTGGGCCATAGCCCTATATTCTGATTCTGCACTCGACCTAGCAACCACATTTTGCTTCTTACTTCTCCATGAAATTAGGTTATCTCCTATAAACACACAAAATCCGGTGGTAGATTTTCTATCCACTACAGATCCTGCATAGTCAGCATCAGAGTAAGCCACTATTTCCAGGGTTCCACCTTTCTTGAAAAATAACCCTTTTCCAGGAGAAGATTTTAAGTACCTAAGAATCATTATTGCTGCATTCCAGTGTACTTCAGTTGGTTTGTCCATAAATTGGCTAACTTTGCTTACTGCTATAACAATATCAGGTCTGGTCACAGTTACATATAGTAGCTTCCCTACCAGTGAGCGATAGCTTTTGCTATCAACAGGTTTTGACCCTTCTTCAAACAATTAAACTTTATAGTCCATGAGAATATTAGCTGGTTTAACTCCCAACATTTCAGTTTCTTTTAATAGGTCAAGAACATACTTCTGTTGAGACAAAACCATCCCTTCACGGCTCCTACCAACTTCTATACCCAGAAAATATATAAGTGAACTAAGGTCTTTTGTAACAAAATGTTTTTGAAGATGAGCCTTTGTAGCTTCAATATCTTTCATATCATCTCCTGTAAGAATGATGTCATCCACATATACCACCATAACAATTATACCTGAGTTAGTTTTCTTAATAAATAATGTATGGTCTGTCGCCGACCTATTAAAGCCAAAACTTGACATCACTTTAAACAACTTTTGAAACCATGCACGCGGACTTTGTTTCAAACCATATATCGCCTTTCTTAATCCACATACCTTCTGACACTCCCCCTCAACCTCGAATCCAGGAGGTTGTTGCATGTATACTGTCTCAGTCAGATCCCCATATAGAAATATATTTTTCACATCTAGTTGACACAAACTCCATCCATGGTGAACAACTACTGAGAGAACAAGACGAATGGTACCCATCCGTGCAACAGGAGAAAAAGTTTCAAAGAAATCAATACCATAAGTCTAAGAGTATACCCTTTTGCTACTAATCTGACCTTGTACCTTTCAATAGAACCATCTGATTTGTATTTTATTGTATATACCCATTTGCATCCAACAATGTCAGCATCCACTGGGCAATCAACTAGATCCCATGTATGTTGAGACAATAAGGCATCTATTTCTTCTTGCATAGCCAGCTTCTACCTGTTATCGAGCTCTGCCTGATGATAGTTCAGAGGAATAGTTTTAGCAGATAAGGTTGAAATAAAAGCTTTCATCTGATTTCCAATTCTGGCATCGGACACAAAATGAGATATGGGATATAAGGTACATTGTTGTGTCCCCTTCCGTAGAGCGATTGGCCTGTTATCATCATCATGAAGATCACTGTTGTCAGTAGTACTTACCTCAGGAGAAGAAGAAGATGAAGGCACTGGAGGGGGTGGAGTTCTATGCACACATACCAACGGAGGATTATAAAATTGTGAAGAAGATAAAGTTTGGTTCGGTAATGGGGGTACAGATTCCGAAGGAAAAGGAGGTACAGGAAGTGGAAAAAACTCAGCTGGATCAACTTGTATCTGAGTACCGGTACTAGAGTAATATGGAATGGATTCCAAGAAAGATACATCCGCACTGACATACTCTCGCCGAGAAATTGGATCATAACATTGATATCCCTTTTGATTTTTGGGATAACCTATAAACATGCATTTTGTAGCTTAAGCAGCTAATTTATCACGGTCAGGTCCAAGTTTGTGCACAAAACAAATGCATCCAAATATTTTAGGTGAGAAGGAGAAGAGTGGGGCATTTGGATTTAGGATATGTAGTGGAATTTGATCTCCCACGGAAGATGAAGGCATGCGGTTGATCAGATAACAAGCAGTGATAACCGCATCACCCCAATATAACGCAGGAACATTTGATTGAATCATAAGGGTACGTGCGACATCAAGTGTGTTTTCGCTCAGCCACACCATTTTGTTGAGAGGAATAAGCATAAGTAGTTTGGGGTAGAATGCCATGGTCTTGATAAAATTGCAATAAGGCTTTTGTTTTGAACTCAAGAGCATTATCAGTGCGAACAATCTTGACAGCAGATTCAAACTGAGTTTTTATTTCAAGAATTAAGGATTTGATAATACTTGAAACTTCAAATCTTTCTTTTATTAAAAATACCCATGACAACTTCGAGAAATCATCAACAATAACAAGATAATAACGACACTGAGTCCTGGTAGGAATCTTACTAGGACCCCATACATCTGCATGAAGAAGTTCAAAAACCTTATGACTAGACTGACTCTGACTAGAAGGGAACGAACTACGATAATGCTTGCCCAACTGACATGCTTCACACTGAAATGATGTAGTAGAAGGAATTTGAGGGAAGACATAACGAACCTTTGACAATGAAGGATGACCAAGATGACGATGCCACTGAACAGGGTTGGATGAGTGTTCTACTGCAGCATAAACATTGCCCACTGGATGATGTAGGTAGTAGACTCCATTTTCTTCATAGCCTCCACCAATCTTCTTCCCCGTCAGCAAATCCTGAAAATGACAACCCATCGGGTTAAATATCACTCTACAGTTTAGTTTTTTGATAAGACAACTAACAGAGAGTAAACTTTGAGGAAATAAGGGAGCATGAAGAACATTTTTCAACTGCAAGGAGGAGGATATAGAAATATTTTCCTGACCAACAACTGGCGAGGAACTCCCATCCGCTAATGAGACTCCTCGATGAACAATAATATCCTTTAGATCTGAAAAGAAAAGTGAATTCCCACACAAATGTCTGGATGCACCAGAGTCAATAATCCACTTACTATCATTCAGATAAAGATGATTCCCTGTTGAGTAGGCCACACCAGTTACAGGAGAAGAGGAGCTTGAGGGACGAAGAGCTATCAGCTCATCATATTCTGATCGACTAAGGGTGATATTATCACTTGCAGAAGTATTGTCATTTGCATTTGCTACCTCTAGTGTAGTAACATTAGCGTTTAGAACATTATGCCTTGAAGAAGAAGGGATTGGCCGGCCATGCTTATCCCAGTAGCGATCTTCTAAATGTCCAGATTTTCCACAGAAGGTACATTGAAGTTTGCCTCTGCCTCCAATACCTCTTCCACGACCTCGTCCTCTAATATTCTGAATATTTTCACGTCCATAACCAGATGAGACAGCTAGAGCAGATGACTGAGACACAGGGTGAGATTGTGGAAGAGAAATCACAAGTCTACTCAGACGATTGTATGCATCAGCAAGAGTAGGTACATCTGATCCAGTCAACATTTGTACTTTTGCAACAGAGAATTCTGAAGATAAACCTGTGAGAAACCGAGTTACCATAGTCTGTTCTTGATGATCCTTTTGCTGCGAACAGCACAGAGGCCTGTGGGCATTGAGTCTTTCAAACGCTGCTTTGACAGAGGCATAATACTGAGCCAAGGTCTGATCTCCTTGCTGCAAATTATATATCTCCTGTTCGACTTGCAGGATACGACTCACATTAGTTTCTTGAGAGTACGTATCTCGAAGATTGTCCCACATTTGTTTTCTTGTATTATAGTAAATTAGACAATTTGCAATATGAGGTTCGATACTATTCATGATCCATGACATAACGATGTCAGTATCTTCGTCCCAAGTAATGTATTTTCCTACCTTTTCATTTGGTTCAGTTTCCAACAAAATATGTTTTCTACGATGTCCAGATACCGACATCATAAAAGTTCTGGACCAACTAACATAGTTAGTTTCATTCAATCTCATAGAAGAACAATACGAGAAGGGATTTGCAAAAGCCTTATACTCCCCAGTAGCCTCATTTTTTGAATCAAATTTCGAAGCTTCACCCATACTGAATAGTACTAACAGGATATGAGAGATATTTGATGCTAATACAACTGCAAAAAAAAATATCAGATTCACTCTCTTGAACAACGTGTTTTATGATCACACGTCAGCCAAGTCCACGACTACACAAGGCTGCCACACCAGAAATAAATTCACGACAGCTGACACAGAGAACAGCGTGTTTCACGATCACGCGTCAGCCAATTCCATGACCACACATGACTATTCAACCCACATCAGAAACAATGGAAAAATCAAATCAGACACAGAGATCTGAGAAAGCCAAAACAACGTCAAACACGACATCTTGTTCATGGTCTGATTTTAGCAATTGCACTCGACACATAAATCCCACGACAGCTAAAAAAAAACTACTTCCACGAAACAGAAATCACACATGTTGCTTCCACGACACAGAAATAAAAAAAAAAACTTATCAACATGTTGCTTCAACGGCACAGAAATCACACCAACTGCTTTCACGACACAGATAAAAATATTATCAACAACTGCTCCCACGAAATATGTTTTACGGCAAGACAACAAAGGAATGCAACTCTGCCGTAACACCCAACTTTGTTGCAATCGATCCAGTTGTCACGCTATCACCGTGATCTGTAGATGTGTCATGACATTAGTCAGACATCAGATCTGTGATCAGATCTATGCAATTAGATAAAAAAAATAACCACACCTGTTTACGATTTGGTGTAGATCGATCACGCTCTCAGGTAACCACACCTGTTTACGATTTGGTGTAGATCGATCACGCTCTCAGGCTCCCGAGATCCACTGCTCTGATACCATGTGGAGACTTGAATGAGGTGCACCAGAACCGAGGCATAAGAGAGAGAGAGAGAGAGGTCGGCTGAGAGAGAACTTGTTAATCTTAATTAGGGCTAATCTCTTCTAAGTTAAATAGAGAGAAGCCAATAAAAAATTTACATACAAGTCCCTCCTTAATTATGAAATATCAAATAACCTACTTTTTAAGAAAGCTTAAGCTTAAAACCTCAATAGGACAATTAGTCTCAACAGCATCCATAACCCTGAACGGCAATTTACATATCTTCTAAATCCAGGGGTATCAGGTATGGTCTCTCTTGCCAGTTCTAATCATCATCTTTGCATAGGATGAAGGTTAGAAAGGCACCATCACCTGTTATAGGGCTTGGCAACGAGCAGGCCAGGCCCATCCCATATTTTGGATGGGCAGCCCAGCCTGACAAATTGACGAGCTGGGCCTAGGCTCAGTTCAACTGGCCATGGCCCGCCCATTAGGCCCATGGACCTAATTGGGTCAGGCTGGCCTGTGAGAATATATAGTTGTATATTTATATATTATTATATTAGATATTTATATGTGTGTGTATGTGTATCGGGCTGGGTCGGGCCGACCTGTGTTAAACCCACTGAATTTTAGCCTAGGGTGAAAAATCCCAGCCCAGCCCATACCAAGCCACCTGATCCTTGCCAACCCCTAACCTTTTATGGTGATATGAAGTGACCTGCTTCAGTCCTGCTATAAGTGGTCAATAATGGGATGTTATCTTCATGATCATGCAAGGCATGCAGAGATACATTGCTGAGTTGCCTTAAGGATAGCATGCTCTTCAAGCCATCGTAGATGCACAGTATTGTATCAGGCCAATATATTACTGTCAAGATTCCCCAGCCGAGTAAACCTTCTCTTCTTTTCAGGACACTATTGCTTCTTGAGATATCATTAATCAGCCCTTTTCAAAATAGACCCCAAAGAAATTTTTAAGTCTTAAAATACAAGCTGCATGTTTTGTCTATTTTCACATCTTTTTATTTCTATGCTGCCTTTATAAGCCACTTACCTTGACAAATTTTAACTCAAGGCTTCCCTACATTAACCTTTTCAACACTCTTTTTGTTAAGGCCCCATTGATTACAGGTAAAAGTTTTGGAAGGAAACTTCTTCCAAAACAGGTGGGACCCACCATTTTTCCATGTTTCTAGCAAACATGGAAAAAATTTAACCTGACTATTTTTATCAGTTTTGGTTTGTTTTAATTGGGAAAAAAAAGTAAGATGCAAGGACATCAGACTATTTTCCCCATAAAAATTTTACCCCACTTTTTTTTTCTTTCAATTGTTTTTCCAGATTGCAATCGAGGCCTAAATATCCTACCAAAATCAAGTTTGTGCTTCTATCACTTTATTTCAGCTAGTGGCATGCCCCCCATCTTGAGTTATTCAATCTTCATGGAAAACCCCTACATTTCAATTTCCTGAGTTCAATGAATTCCATTCAACTTTAGGCTTTCTATGACTATTGCCAATAATAGGTCACTATCCTGGTAATGGGTTTCTACATCGAGCAATATGACAATATGCTAAATTTGCATCAACTAGAAATGATTTTCTACCCATGAATGGGGCGCCCCTCACAGTCACAGGCCTCCATAATGACCTTTTGCTTAAAGTGAATCAGAAGCTCGGAAGCACCTACTGAGAGAGAGAGAGAGGAAATTTAGTCATAGAAAGCATTCTCCTAAACAGTAATGGAAGACTTCAAATCAATCTGTTGTCTTTGTAGTCTTGATACCAAAAGACAGATTAATCAAATTCACAAAAAATGCCAAATTCCAAGCACCTAAAAATAAAGTTTACCTCAATACTCTATCATATCTGTTGAAAATATACCAGTTTTCAAGCTTCCTCGTCCATATCATCCATATTATCAAGAATGACATATTTTGCTGAGTCATTGGCATGTGGAGACGGAATAGATTCTCTATTTCCACTGAGTTGGCCTTTCTGCAGCTTCTGATACCTGAAGGTAAAAGACTATTAGTCACAGCAATTGATTTTCCTTTTACTTTTTTATGTGTGTTCATGAAGTTTAGTGGAAGTCACCGAAAAGCCATGTCCTTGAACAACTTGGCCAGTTTCTTTCAAACACAGTCTTCATAATTTAGAGCTTTTACATTGATCCAACTTGCAAAATTCTTAAAGGGTTAAAATATTTCCTCTAGTTATCTTTAATATAAACAGCTTATTTTAATTTTGAACTGTTACGATAAGCAATTAACTTGAATAAGTCATCAAAAGAACAAGAAGTTTAGGTAAATATTAATACAGCACTATAAATGAGTTGCATTCAATAAAAAGTGTCACTTACTTGTACCAGTTAAATAAGCTGACACCAACCATGATAGTCAACAGACCCAGTCCTTTAAGCGGTGTGAACTTGTCATGGAAGTAAAACACAGCAACCTGGGCAAGCAAATACATTAGATTCATGTGAACAAAATTTTCATGATAAATATCAACATATAATTTACCCAACTTCTGTCTCATAGTTTTCATATGGGAGATGAATATTTTTTACTGAGAATCCTGCTATGGAATCTGAAAAGCTTATTTTTCTTCAAAAACCAAGAAAAAAAGGAAGAATAGGCTACACTCTGAAACTGGTAGGGTCAAACTGTGGCATCTACAAAATGTTATGTAAAAAGAATACACAAGGGAGTTTAAGTTCCCAGCAGGCGATGTTCACCTAAAAAGCAATAAACTCCTTTGAAAAGAAAATCAGCAATGTTTGGAAGATGTTGCAATGTCACAAACACAGCAAAAGTTGCACATAGAAACTCTAATTCATTAATTCTTCCTGAAAACCAATGCCAGTATAACAATGATAACAGCAGCAATAATTGTGATGCTAATCATCACAAAAGGATAAAAGAAATTTCATATTAATATGATGACTTATTTTATAACAAAAATGGATCAAATGGAATCTTTCCCCTTAAGAGACATTTACCAGTGTTCAAAGTACTCAAGAAGGCAAAACTTAAGCAAGCTTCCTCCTCCAATATAGAACAATGTTTCAACACTTGATGGGTCGACTAGAGTCAACTCAAATCATCCATTTACTGGGTCTCTCTCTCTCTCCTCTTTATATATATATATATATATATATATATATATATAAGTCCTATGACATTAACCATTGTTGGGTCGTGAATTCATCCCACCAAACCCCAATTTCTACTTGATAATGAAGATCAAGTATATTGTATCTAAAAGCAAGGGGTCATGGCCAAGAAGCAGCCAGATAACTCTCCCCTTCCACAGCCCCTATTCGCAGTGCAAATAAGGTCTTGGAACGTAAAGGTTGTATGGCCATGATGGGTGGGTCACAAGAAGCCACTGGTCAAAGGTGTTAATAACCACCTCAACTTGATCTTTGAAGTATCACTAAATATGAAACTTTACAACCTTTAATTGTTGCTTGTTTGCTTTTATTGAGACACGCTAGTCAAATCATTTTGGAAAATACTAAATTTGACAATTACTTTACAAGTGATTTTCTTAAATTGTGATGTTATTAATTAATAATCTTATGTTGGACTTGAAAATAACTCCGCATGTGTATAACTGTTTAGTTATACACTGCCGGTCCCAAGCCCGGATAAAGGAGGAGGGTTGCGGTAGGCCTGTGACAGCCAGCATAAAAACTTTGTCATATCTTATGAAAATGAACCAATGTTGGACTTGAAAATCTTGATTGCTTGATTTTGTTGAATTTTGTTTTTGGTCTTGGTCCTCATAGTTATTCATGTCATACAATATAGACTGGTTTAGCTGTTTAATTTCCTATCAGTAAATGTAGCTTAATTGTTTCTTAGCTTAATGTTATTTGACTTATTTCTTAATGTTACGTGCATTTATGCCATTATGCATATCTCCTATTTATATGACAATAAATTCACTATTTCTATTTATAGATAGGAATAGGAATGGAGTAGGGATTGTTATGAGTCGTGAATTTATAGATAATGTAGTTGAGGTCTGTAGGAAGGGTGATAGGATTTTACTTATTAAATTAGTATTAGGTTCGGAGATTATTAATACTCAAGTAGGTTTAGATGATTCCATTAAGCGTCAATTTTGGGAAGATTTAGATAGAGTAGTACAAGGGATATCTTATGGAGAAAGGCTTTTCATCGGCGGTGACCTTAATGGGCATGTAGGCGTAGGGATGGATTTTAGAGTATCCATGGAGGCTATGGTATAGGAGAAAGAAACGAAAGTGGAGAAATGATTTTAGATTTTGGTTTGTCCTATGATATGATCTTAGCAAACACTTGGTTTAGGAAGAGGGAGTCTCACCTAGTAACATTTAAAAGTCGGGTTAATACGAGTCAGATAGATTTTTTCCTACTTAGAAAGAGAGATAGGGGTTGTTGCATCGATTGTAAGGTTATACCGGAAGAAAGTGTAGCTACACAACATAAAGTATTAATTTTAGATCTTAGAATTAGACAATGCCGCAAAAGGGATAGACATAGGATAGATCCTAGAATTAAGTGGTGGACACTGAAAGGAGCTAAACAAGGAATGTTTGTAGAGCAGGTAGTTAAGGAAGCTGATTGGTGTCTCGAAGAGGATTCAGAATCAATATGGAATAAGATAGCGGGTGCCACGAGAAAGGTGGCTAAGGAGGTATTGGGTGAGTCTAAAGGCGGTGCACCGCTAGGTAAGGATACATCGTGGTGGAACGAGGATGTCAAATTAGCTATTAAGGTTAAAAGAGAGTGTTATAGAAATCTAAGTAAGAGTTGTGATAAAGAGAATTTGGAGAAGTATATGATAGCAAAGAAGGAAGCTAAAAAAGTAGTTCGGAACGCGAGGAATAAGGTATATAAGGAGGTTTATGACAAGTTGGATACCAAAGAGGGCGAGAAGGATATTTATAGGCTTGCAAAGATGAGAGACAGGAAATCGAGGGATTTGGGTATGGTTAGATGTATCAAAGATGAAACGCAAAGGGTTTTAGTCAAAGATGAGGAGATTAAGGAGAGATGGAAAGATTATTTTGATAAGCTATTTAATGAAAGTCATGCTCAGGATCTTGGAGACTTCTCCATTCCTTTTCATGAGATGAATCATGACTTCATGCGCAAGATTCAAAAGAAAGAAATTGCAGAGGCTTTGAAGAAAATGAAATCAAGAAGGGCAGTTGGCCCAGATGGTATACCTATCGAGGCTTGGAAATGCTTGGGAGAGAAAGGTTTAAAATGGTTGACAAATCTTTTTAACAAGATTTGACGGACAAATAAGATGCCTAATGAGTGGAGGAAGAGTATCGGAGAATCAATTTGGTTTTATGTCTGGAAGATCAACTATGGAAGCTATACATCTTCTTAGACAACTTATTGAGAGAAATAGAGAGAGGAACAAAGATTTGCATATGGTTTTTATTGATTTGAAGAAGGCATACGATAGAGTACCTAGGGACGTTCTCTGGTGGACAATGATGAAGAAAGGTGTTTCTCTCAAGTACATTAGTATAATTAAGGATATGTATGAAGGAGTAGTAACCAATGTCCGCACTTGTGGAGGGGTGACAACCAATTTTCCTATAACGGTTGGGTTACATCAAGGATCTGCTTTAAGCCCTTTCCTATTTGCTATAGTGATGGATGAACTTACGAGATCAATTCAAGAAAATGTGCCGTGGTGTATGTTGTTTGCTGATGATATTGTTTTGATTGATGAGTCTAGAGCTGGGGTTAATGCTAAGTTAGAATTATGAAGACAGACATTGGAAGCAAGAGGTTTTAAGTTGAGTAAGAGTAAGACGGAATACATGGAATGTCGGTTTAATAAGCAACGAAGTAGTGATGGGAGTGTAGTGAAGCTTGGTGAGCAAGAAATATCGGTGGATGATTGTTTCAAATATTTGGGATCTATCATTCAAAAGTATGGAGAAATTGATGGAGATGTAAATCATAGGATAAAGGTTGGGTGGATGAAATGGAAAAGTGCAACTGGAGTATTGTGCGATCGTCGAATGCCATTGCGGTTGAAGGGAAAGTTTTATAGGACGACTATTAGGCCCGCTTTACTATATGGTACGGAATGTTGGGCTGTCAAGAGACATCATATTCAAAAAATGAGTGTAGCTGAGATGCGTATGCTGAGATGGATGTGTGGAAATACAATAAAAGATAAGATTCGGAACGAGGAGATACGTAAGAAGGTAGGCGTTGCACCCATTGAAAATAAGATGAGAGAGAATCGTTTACGGTGGTTTGGACATATTCGGCGAAGGCCTAATGATGCTCCAGTTAGAAGGATGGAGAAATGGGAAAAAATATTAGTTAAAAGAGGTCGGGGTAGGCCTAGGAAGACATGGATGGAGGTGATAGGAAAGGATATGAATGCTTTGAACCTCACCGAGGACATGGCATTGGATAGTAATGATTGGAGGAGAAGGATTCATGTGGAAGACCCAAAATGATTTTCTTTTTTGGTTCATATCGCCGACCCCAATTGTTTTGGGATGAAGGCGTAGTTGTTGTTGTTGTTGTTGTAAATTCACTATTTTTGTTTAAGTTTAGAAGTTGACAAAATCTGGTCGAGTCAGGAGTCAAGTGTCAAGTCACTGGTCGAACATTTATTATAGAAAATGTTTGGAGAGAAGGTAGGAAGAATCCCTCTATACATAAATAAAAACAACTAACAGAAAACAAAAAGAAATATTAGCACCCCAAAAGAATGAAGGATATCCAAATATAAACATATGACCATGACACAAGATGCAGAGACAAAAGGGACCTAATCCCAAGCTTCTTTTGCAAGTGAATTTCATTGCACGACTTTTGCATTGTATTTGTCCCCTATAGTGATAATAAATTGCTCAACCAACTACTGCTTTTTTCTTTCAATAATTTCATCCAGTAAATCCCATCCAACACAATATGTTACATGCAAAATCAATTGCTATAATTGGATGTATAGAAGTTCACCAATGATTTCTGATGCACATTTACTGAAAGAGCAGAAACATTAAATAACAGAGAAAACAACATTGATTTATGAACAAAAATAGGGCACAAAGAGAGGTTAGCTATCTGACCCACAATAAGCATGAATGGCTATAATATTAAACCAAAGGAGAACTGACACAGAGTGCATCATTCAAATAATTGAAAATAAGAAAGAAGCTATAAGAAATAGATAAAATGGGCAATAAGGAATGACATAACGCAAAAGATGGACATGGAAATCTTGGATGTTATACAGGCATAACCCAAGAAAGGAAAGCCAATCAACTGAAAAACTAATTGAAAAGAGAGTTAAATTCACCCTAAAACCAAAACATGTGACAAATCCTCTATAAGGAGTTTTCTCTTTCTTTCCCAAGTTCATTTCAAGTATGCTTCCTATCCTTTCTATCTTTGGTATCAGAAGTACAAGGAAAAGATATTTCTTTCATTTATTATCATTTTTTTCGAGTCAGATGGACATGGACAGGATATGGATGGCGCAGATCAGCCTATACGAGGTCATCTTGTAACACCCCAAAATTTTAACTCGAAAAAAATTCACTAAAATTTCTTTTTCTTTTAAAATCAGCAAAAATAACATTTTTCTTTGGGTTAAACATTCTGGGCGGTTTATAGAACAAACAATCATTATAACATAATTAAAATGCGAATAACATTCACTGTTAAAATTTAATTCAATTCCAATAAATTTAAAATTCATATCAGAGTATTTTCAATCCAAAATAATAATAAATGTTTTTCCAAAACTACCCCCAAAAAGGAAAAGATTGGCTTTCGACGCCATCCCGGTATCATGCATCCACTCCGCAGCTATACATCATATTTCACCTGAAAACCCATAAAACGGGTCAGACTCGTGAAAGCTTGGTAGGGAATACCAAAACCAGTATACATGAACATATCTCAATAAATTCACACATTAATTTAGGCAAATATCCATTTTAAGTATGCATGATATCACAGTTACATAACAAGAATAACATTAAAAATTAATTAACAATCTTATAGATGAGCAGATAAATAATGCATGCACTTACCGATGAATATATGATAGCCTTTTCATGCATGAGTGACTTTAATTCCCTTTATTTAAGTTTTTTTTACGTGATGCATTTAATGACTATATAAATGCACAAACATTTAAGGTTTCACTTCTTAGCCTTGTGGGTACTAACACAGGCTTAATCTAGATCAGGACCACGGCTCAGGAGGGGTATATTCAAAGAAGTTATGGCTTAACCCTTGCCGAGCACCTTTCACTAGTCCCGGGTGAGGGACAACCCAATCAAGAGAGTGCTCCCAACACCTCCAACTTTGAGTTCCTTAACCTGCCACCATGCAGCTAATGTGGAGGCTTCTCCTATCTCTGTGGTTGAGGAGGAGCAACCTTCCGTGATCTATGTCACATGGGTGCGGGCGCAGGTGTGGGTGCCGGTGCGACACGGGTGCAGTGCAATTTCAAAAATTTTGGACACGGGAACTCGGCTATATATATATATATATATATATATATATATATATATATATATATATATATATATATATATATATATATATATAAGACTCGATCAAAGTTGTGCCCATTAAGGGACAGGTGATGAGTTGTGAAGCCTGATTCAGGGTTTTTTTCCTTACAGGAGGGGAAGGGGGGTCCCCCGGCGCGGGTCTCGCTGCGCGGTCAGGGGTCCAGGGGGGTCGCCCCTGGCGGGGGGTTATAGGGGGGCAGAGCCCCCCCCCCCTCCACCAAGATTTGTTTTTAAAATTCTGTAGCCCAAAAATTTTTTTAAAAAACAAAATTTCCAAAAAATGGACCAAAATGACCCTGGGTGCATTGACCGCACCCATAGTTGGGTTGACCGAGTTCGAGCCGCACCCGTGTCACTGTGTGTCGACGCGGGTGCATCGACCTTGGAGCCGAGTCCGTGTGACATAGTCCGTGATCAAAAATTTATTTCACGGAGCATGCAGTATCACTTACTCTCTCGTTGTAAGCCTCAATAGAATTAATGTTCACAGCATAATCTTTCAATTATATTAACTCTATTGCTTTCATGCACATACACATAATGAATCTATCAGTAATATTTGTGCCTCCAGTTTGGGCACATAGATGAATAATTCAATGTCAACAATGCTTTCATGTCATGCATGATAATTGTAACACATTCACTTATAGGCATTGAACATGATTAATAGCATGCATCCACACATAGTCCAATATCACACTACAATGCATATGCATATGCAATTCAATAGTAGTGTTCATTCAATCATGAGCATGCAATAATAATTTATCCGATGTCATGCTTATTAGGAATTTAAAACATTCATTTTCATAATACTATAGGTCACATTTGCATGCTAACTAAACATTTACATTCATGCATTAATGTAGAGAATTTATACTTTGCATAGCTTAACTGGTCTGTACTCGGTTTGGGACCCGGTGAAGCAAAAATATGCATTGTTGCTACAACAATCACCATTCTCCACATAGACTGAGACTTAAGCTCATTTTCTACTGAACATGCACATTTTCGTCAGCTTTCATATGCCACAAACCGTTCGTAAAAACTCCTTATAACGAGGGAGTTATGTACGTTTTACCGGGTAGTGGTCGGTTGCCAACTTGCATAGGGCGTAATCAACAAGACAAATATAACCAACATGTATTATATGTATATTTTTCTTTTCAGCCCTACGCAATCTTCATAACAGTCGAATAAAAGCACAATTGTATTTTATATTTTATTTTACTATATATATACATATTTTTTGAGGCTGCACTCGAGCTGTGACAAGCTTTGGTAGTCTTGCATCTCGCTGCAACCTTGCCCGAAGTGCACCAGCAAGGGGTGCACATTGCTGGCCGCCTGGGTCCAGTTGACAGGCTGGGGCAGACTTACCCCAGTCTGCTGTACGCCATAGGCCACCAGCTGCTAATGCTAGCACAAACAAAATCTCACAAAGCCCATTGCAAAGCCAAGAAAAAGATGTCATTCCATTTTCATCCTCAAAGTACATCTGCCTTTATTCATCGATATTACCAAACATATAACTGATTACTATCCAAAGGTGACATGCATTATTCAATGAAAATCTATGTGAAGAAGTAATCATCAAGTCAAAAGCTGAGATGCAGAAGGGTGGTGGCATATAGTTTTGGTTTTAAGATAAACAAAATCTGTGTTCATAAACTCCCATAAAAGACCTACTAAAAACTAATTAAGTTCTTAATTAAGTAACTCCAGTCATACAATTCAATCTTGGTTGCACTAATGTAGAAATTCAAATGCTCAGCCAAAAGGGTAGAAATTTTACAACCAAAACACGTATCACAACATTATTCTCGTTCAAAACCATTTCACACGAGTTTGGACCACCCACTTATCCAGATAAATTATAGGATCTGGGACATTGCATTATCTCAATTTAATCCAATATTCTCCTGGATGAATAGGTGATTCTGAACACCACCATGAAAAAAATAACACATGCCACTGATCTAAATCTAACACGACCTCTCTGAAAGAGGTTACCTCACATAACACACTCTAGAAGACTTAAAATCCATACCCATACCCAATCCATTCTACAAACGGGTAGGCTCATTTTTCTTTTTAAATACAACAGACGCCATACCTATGTCTGCACAGTTAGCGCCTAGTATAGCTACATCTTTTATTTTTTTATCACTGAATCAAATTACTGAAACTAGACAGACCAAGTCCCAAATAGGGACTGGTCCGATCTGTTTCAGAGTCCAATTTCTGGCCTAATCCATAACTGATCTGGAAGCCATCCACAACGGGTTTTTTTATAGTTCTGAACCAAATCATTTAAACTGAGCAGACTCAGGTATGGCATCAGATGAATTTTAAAAAAAAAAAATGAGCCTACCCGTTTGTAGAATGGATCAAGTATGGGTATGGATTTTAGGTCTTCCGGAGTGTGTTATATGAGGTAACCTCTTTCAGAGAGGTCGTGTTAGATTCAGATCAGTGGCATGTGTTATTTTTTTCATGGTGGTGATCGGAATCACCTATTCATCCAGGAGAATATTGGATTAAATTGAGATAATGCAATGTCCCAGATCCTATAATTTATCTGGATAAGTGGGTGGTCCAAACTTGTGTGAAATGGTTTTGAATGAGAGCAATGTTGTGAATCTTATGATACATGTTTTGGTTGTAAGATTTCTACCCTTTTGGTTGAGCATTTGAATTTCTATGTTAGAGCAATCAAGATTGAATTGTATAGTTGGAGTTAATTAGTTTTTAGTAGGTTTTTTATGGGAGTTTATGAACACAGATTTTGTTTATCTTAAAACCAAAACTATATGCCACCACCCTTCTCCATCTCAGCTTTTGACTTGATGATTACTTCTTCACATAGATTTTCGTTGAATAATGCATGGCACCTTTGGATAGTAATCAGTTATATGTTTGGTAATATCAATGAATAAAGGCAGATGTACTTTGAGGATGAAAATAGAATGACATCTTTTTCTTGGCTTTGCAATGGGCTTTGTGAGATTTTGTTTGTGCTAGCATTAGCAACTGGTGGCCTATGGCATACAGCAGACTGGGGTAAGTCTGCCCCAGCCTGTCAACTGGTCCCAGGTGACCAGCAATGTGCACCCCTTGCTGGTGCACTTCGGGTAAAGGTTGCAGCGAGATGCAAGACTGCCAAAGCTTGTCACAGCTCGAGTGCAGCCTCAAAAAATATGTATATATATAGTAAAATAAAATATAAAATATAATTGTGTTTTTATTCGACTGTTATGAAGATTGCGTAGGGCTGAAAAGAAAAATATACATATAATACATGTTGGTTATATTTGTCTTGTTGATTACGCCCTATGCAAGTTGGCAACCGACCACTACCCGGTAAAACGTACATAACTCCCTCGTTATAAGGAGTTTTTACGAACGGTTTGTGGCATATGAAAGCTGACGAAAATGTGCATGTTCAGTAGAAAATGAGCTTAAGTCTCAGTCTATGTGGAGAATGGTGACTGTTGTAGCAACAATGCATATTTTTGCTTAACCGGGTCCCAAACCGAGTACAGACCAGTTAAGCTATGCAAAGTATAAATTATCTACATTAATGCATGAATGTAAATGTTTAGTTAGCATGCAAATATAACCTGTAGTGTTATGAAAATGAATGTTTTAAATTCCTAATAAGCATGACATTAGATAAATTATTATTGCATGCTCATGATTGAATAAACACTACTATTGAATTGCATATGCATGTGCATTGTAGTGTGGCATGTGACTATGTGTGAATGCATGTTATTAATCATGTTCAATGCCTATGAATGAATGCATAAGTGAAAGTGAATGTGTTACAATTATCATGCATGACATGAAAGCGTTGTTGACATTGAATCATGCATCTATGTACCCAAACTGGAGGCACGAATCTTACTGATAGATTCATTATGTGTATGTGCATGAAAGCAGTAGAATTAATGTAATTGAAAGATTAAGTTTTGAACATTAATTTTATTGAGGCTTACAATGAGAGAGTAAGTGGTACATCAGGTTCCGTGGAACAAGTTTCTGAGCACGAAAGGTTGTTCCTCCTCAACCACGGAGAGAAGCCTCCACATTAGCCGCGGGGTGGCAGATTAAGGAACTCATGAGTGAAGTCTGATGCATCAAGTTGGAGGTGTTGGGAGCACTCTTTCGACTGGGTCATCCCACACCCGGGACTAGTGAAAGGTGTTCGACTAAGGTTAAGCCATAACTTGTTTGAATATACCCCTCCTGAGTTGTGGTCCTGATCTGTGTTAGTACCCATAAGGCTAAGAAGTAAAACCTTAAATGTTTGTGCATTTATATAGTCATGGCATGCATCACGTAAAAAAAAACTTAAATAAAGGCAATTAAAGTCACTCATACATGAAAATGTTATCATATATTCATCGGTAAGTGCATGCATTATTTATCTGCTCATGCATAAGATTGTTAATTATTTTTTAATCTTATTCTTGTTATATAATTGTGATATCATGCATACCTAAAATGGATACTTGCTTGAATTAATATGTGAATTTATTGAGATATGTTCATGTATACTTGTTTTGGTTTACCTGTGTTGGTATTCCCTACCAAGCTTTCACGAGGTGAAATATGATGTATAGCTACGGAGTGGATGAGTGATACTAGGACGGTGTCGAAAGCCAATCTTTTTCTTTTTGGAGGTAGTTTTGAAAAAATATTTATTGTTATTTTGGATTGAAAATACTTTGATATGAATTTTAAATTTATTGGAACTGAATTAAATTTTAGCAGTGAATGTTATTCACATTTTAATTTAATTATGATGATTGTTTGTTAAAAGAAAAAGGTTGTTTTCGCTGATTTAAAAAAAATAGTGAAATTTTTTGAGGTTAAAATTTTGGGGTGTTACAATTGATATCAAAGCCTAAGGTTAAATCTTTGGGAACTCTATTTTTGTAGAATGTCAGAGTTTAATTGTTTTAAAATAAGTGAATTTTTGGTCCATGGCACTTCCAGTACTCCAGCAACGCTCTGTAAGTATTTTTTATTTTTGTTTAAATTTTTTTGTATAATATTGTTTAATCGTTGCCCTAATATATGGTGTGGGCAGCTCGTCTTAATGGCATGCATGTTAATGATGATTTTATGTTGAATCAATCCATACAAAATCATGTTTATATAGATTATTTATAAAAAACAAGAATTAAATGTGTTATTGGTGTGAAAAGCATGCTGGAATGAGTTAACCAGATGCAGCCCTAATGGAAAATCAGTCATGAAAGGAGCTGATTAGTTTAAGAAAGGTTTTAGTCTCTAAAATCATCTTTTACCAAAATCTTTTTTGAAGGATTGCTTGATTTAATTGATTTTGTTCGTAGAAATCAATATAGATGTTCTTAATGCATGTATAAGTTAAATTTATTCATGTTCAGCATGTTACAGTATAGATTCGTGTTGGATTTAATGATTAACGTGTTGTATTAAATCAAAAAAGCATGAAAAGCATGTTTAAGATGTATTTTTATGCTAAACATAAATTATTTAGGGTTTTTAATCAAGAAAGCATGCAGTCTTGTTTTCATGGGTACGGACACCTTTCAAGAACTTTATCGTACGCACAAACGGTAAACCCTGAAATTCCCATATTATAGAAGGACGTTTCAGATATATAGAGGAAGTCCCAAAAAAAAATTTTGCATCATTCGAGGTTCGAATGAGAAAATACGGCCTCCAGAAATTGAAACAGAATTTATGTCCCAACAAAAATTATGTATATGACTGCACTGTCTTGTGGATTTTATTTCTCTTAATTTGTACAACGGTTATGCCTAAAAACTTTATGTATGTTAGATTACATGTTAATGAACTTCCAATAAAAATCTGATGCACAAATTCATTACTATCTGTGAGTTAAAAATTATGAAAGTTAGCTCTGAAACCTGAAATTTTTTTAAGCACAGCCTGTCCAAGAACCTGAATAGGCTGTGGTCCATGATTTAATTCATAACTGGGATGGAGTTTGGACCTGATCTCTATGGTTGATTGTTCCAGATATGTCCATCTATCTACAATAAATTTTACAATATTTTTCTTATTCTATAAAATTATTGAATTGATGCTTCTTCGGAGAGATTGAACCAGATAGGTTTGTTCGATGAACATAAAACCAGTTTCGGTAAATTATTTATTTCTCCCTGTTTCGGACTCTGGTTGAGGCAAGTTTTGTGGCTATGTTTAGTTAACACATCCATGCACCTACTATAAAAATTTTAGATTTTGACTCAGTGCAATCTAACCATGATAGAACTTATACGGACCGATAAAATTCAGTTTCTATCGCTTCGAGTTGGAACTCTTGTGATACATGTGTCCTGATTATGAAAGATGACCAGTTGGACATGTCTTGGTTCCAGAACTGAATCAGATGGATACACTAATGATTATAGACATGAGAGTGCTTTCAATGATGAAGCTATTGGGTTACAAAACCCTATTGATATGCTAACTTATAATTACGTGTTCAATTTCCATATGATTGTAAATTACGATGTGATGCGTGTCGAATGTATACATGCTTGGGCCCAGATTGGTGGTCATCAACCCTGAGAGTGGTTAGCTGGATTGATGCATCTATGGCAATTCACTGAATAAATAATATGTTGAGGAACTATTCTCAAGAGGACAATCTCTGTGAGGACTTGCATGTCTAAGACCAGGTAAATCCGGATAGGACGATCCTTGTGAGGATGTACAGGTCCAAGACCAGGTAGTCTCGTGAAGACGATCCCTGTGAGGGTGTACACGTCCAAGACCAGGTCAATCCGTTTAAGATGATCCCTGTGAGGATGATCACGTTCAAGACCAGGTAATCTGAAGGGAACTTGTTTTCAAGATACGGTGAATCTCTGAGGATGAACACTGAAAGTAAATTTTGATATTTGCACAGTTAAATGAATTTATGACCTCTTTATGTGCTTACACAAGTATTGATCTTTGAGGATAAATTATTTGATCGGAGTGCACAGTGGAAGCGTGATGAACTATGGTTTAATGATAATTAAATTTCGTGAACAAAATTTCTTTGAGAGGGGTAGAATGTAACACCTGTGAATTTTGTATATTTTAACTTTTAAATTCAAACGAAATTCAAATTAAATTTGGGTTAAAATTAGGTTAAATTCAAGTGAAATTCAAGAGTTCTTATTGAACTAGGACTCTAGTTAGATTCGTTATAAGCCATAGATCTCGTAGAAGATCCAATTTGGCGATTTTGGATTTGGGTTAGTTCGAAAAATGCTTTTTTCAAAATGGACCGACACTATTTTAGGTTTTTAAACTTGGATTGGATCCCGAATATTCTAATAATTGGATCCCCGATGTTCTAATGTTGGGTATTCTAATAAACAAACCTTAATGTGAATTTGGATTTATTTTGGATTTAAATTGGTATATTGGACCCATAGGGTGGGACGCTCCGAACAATGTCATTGTTGTTTTGACAAAAATTCCGGTCGATCAGTGGCGCTTACCTATTAAATCAGAGTCGACCTTGACATTCCTCGTCTCGAGGGCATCAAGATCAACTATCTATACGCCCGAATTGGTGGTGATATAAGTGTTCTATAGTCAACTAAAGTTCATGCTTAATTGTAGGTCAAAAATCAGCATTTTCGGCATTGACTAACTTTTTCGGATGATCCGTGCATGTACAATTAAATCTAAAACCATCACGACGATCTATGTTTTGAGGGCTATCAAATCGACTGTTTAAACGTCAAATTTTGTTGAGTCTTTGGGTCTGTAAGCCTCCCAGAAGGTTGCCCTATTACTAGAGTCCTACCTAAATGGGAACTCTCTCGAAAAGAGGTTATTATAAAGGAAACCTCTCTCCCTCTATCCTCAATTTCAACTCTCTACCATCTTCTTCCTTCTCCTATTCACACCTTTAGGGCTTTGTTTGTGTATGTGTGGCTGCCATTAAAACAACATTAAGAAGGTGGAGCTTTCTTCAACGTTTTATTATCTTCTTCAATGACTTAGCTTCTTCTCCAAACTGGTTTTTGAGGTAGGGTTTTACATGGCTTGTTTGTGTGCATGGTCTTAAGGATGCCATACATAGGGGATGTTCCAGATCTAATGATGATATGAACATCAACCATGGAACACCATGGACATGTGTGATTAGTTTTTGAAAGGATTTCCAAGAGTTGTGATGTTTCTTAGAAAATGTTTTTTGAGGAAAAGCCTCAAAAACCCACTATTTCTTATGTATCAATTTTTTTGTGATTCCATGTAACGACCCCAACTCACACCTCTTGAAAATGAAATTTTTTTTTAAAAAACCATTACGGAAATCTTTCTAGAGACCCGAGGCCTTTACAGTTTCACTCCTAGTTGAATAACCAAACACACCACAAGGAAATCTTATATTTATCACCTCAAACCATAGCAACTCGTTATTTATTTATTTTGAAAGACAGTGTTTAAACAATAATTGCAAGAGACATATCAGAGTTATTTAAATGACATAAAAATAAATAAAGAAAAACTGAGTCATGATGTCCCTCTGTAAACTGTCTAGCAAAAGTGTAACACTCGTAGCTCTCTCAGAAGCTAGTCGCTTCACTGATCCCCTACGGCTGTAAAAAAACCACAGAAGTAGGGTGTCAGAATCTAAGAAATTCTACGTACGAATCTTTATAATGAAATAAATGAGCATAAAGAATACAGGTAGGATTTCATGCAATAATTTAGAAGAATGCATTTATGACAATTACATAATTCAATTAAGCATTCCTGCAACAGAGAAAATTTATTAAGCATGAAAGAACATCAATCAATAACAGAGATCACAATTTAATTAAGCAAGACATTTAACATGCATTAAAAATTAAACATCATGCATCCAGCAACATGTAATAATTAAGAGAACAGGTAAAATATGCATGATCTAATGCATAGCAGGTGTTGAGAATAGGTGGTTCTTTGTTTAAGTTCTTTTATATTAGAGGTTTTCTGAAATTTTGTCATCATAAGGACTTAGATGTAATTTCTCTTTTTGCCTCTCTCTATTTAATATAGAGAGAAGCCCTAATCACTTGAGTTAACGAGTTCTATTCTTGCAGTCGTCTCTCTCTCTCTCTTTCCTCTCTCTCTCTCTTTCCTCTCTCTCTCTCTCTCTTCCTCTCTCTCTCTCTCTCTCTACCTAGGGTTCGGGGCATCTCTTATCTTCTTGAACATGGTATCAGAGCCAGCGATCTCAGGAGCGTGATCGATCTGCAACGATCTCAGGAGCGTGATCTACACCAAACATCAAGTACTCGAACCAGGTGTGGATTAAAATTTTTTTTGAGATCTGATGACAGATCTGGCCTAGATCCGTTATCAGACCTAAAGAGCATCGTGGGAGTGAGCCCTCAGGTCTGGCAGTCGTAACCCTTTTCTCTTGAGTTTCACATGCCGTGACTTCTGGGTGTGGCAGCTAATAACAGATCCTAACTTCGTATGGCTATGTGTGATCGAGATATGCTGCCATGATGTGTTTATCGTGTCCCTATCGTGATTGCTTTTATCCTTTGAAGAAATGAACTTCCTGTTTGTGGTTGTCGTGATTTACAGCATTTGTCAATATGATTTCAGCCTCTGTCGTGATTTCAGCATCTGCCGTGATTCTTCATGTTGTCGTTATTTTTTTCTGTCGTGATTGCAACTGTGGTCATGACTTCAACATCTGTCGTGATTTCAGTATCTGTCGTGATTCTTCATGCTGTCGTTATTGGTTTTTACATGTTGTCGTGATTAGTTTCAGCATCAAAAGTTCTGTAGTGGAAACAGCAAGCTTGTTTTCTCTGCTGTGTTGAAAATTATCATGTTTATGTGAAAAAAAAATTTGTTGTCGAGGGAGTCTGTGTTGAGCATAGATGTTGGTCATTGGTTCTGGCTGATGCATGATTGTCATGTGTGTGGGTTGCTGTTCAAGATTCATGTGTGTGGGCTGCTGTCCACTACTGTCGTGAAAATTGCAGGATTGATTCCTACGGTGCTGGGAAAATATTTTTTTGTGACCTGTTGTTCCTTAATGTCGTGGTTTCTTTTTGTGAACAGCTGCTGGGTTGCTTGAAATTTGTCCAGATTTTTTATCTCTGCTGAAACAGAAATATTTTTTTAGTATGGCTGAAACTTCAAAATTTGATTTCAAATTGGAACATATTGGGGAGTATAAGGCTTTTGCCAACCCCTTCTCGTATGGCTCTTCCGTAAGGTTGAATGAAACCAACTATGTCAGGTATGATTATGATGTCGGTATCTGGACATCGTTGCAAACATATTCTGTTGGAAGGCGAACCCACTGAGAAATTGGGAAAATATGTTACTTGGGATGAAGATAATGACATAGTTATGTCATGGATCATGAATAGTGTCGAACCCCATATTGCAGATGGATTGATCTACTATAATACAGCCAAACTGATGTGGGACAATCTTCGTGATACATACTCACAAGAAACGAATGTGAGTCGTATCCTGCAAGTCGAACAGGAAATATATAACTTGCAACAGGGAGATCAGACCTTGGCCCAGTACTATGCCTCTGTAAAAGCTGTGTTTGAAAGACTTAATGCCCACAGGCCTCTTTGTTGCTCGAAGCAAAAGGATCATCAAGAACAAACCATGGTTGATCGTTTTCTTACAGGTCTTCAGATTTTTTTGTTGCAAAAGTTCAAATGTTGACTGGATCATATGTTCCCACTCTTGCTGATGCTTACAATCGTCTGAGTAGACTTGCGATCTCTCTACCACAATCTCAGCCTGTGACTCAGTCATCTGCTCTTGTTGTCCCATCTAGTTATGGGCGTGGAAATATTCAGAATATCAGAGGACGTGGACGTGGTATGGGAGGCAGAGGAAAGCTTCAATATACATTCTGTGGAAAATCTGGACATTTAGAATATCGTTGCTGGGATAAGCATGGTCGGCCAACCTCTTCTTCATCAAAGTCATATACTCCTAAAGCAAATGTTACTACTATCAAGGCAACAAATGTATAAGAGAATATCACTGCAAATGAAAGTAGTATCACCCTTAGTCGTGTGGAATATGATGAGTTGATCGCTCTTCGACCTTTGAGTTCCACCCCTCCTGTCGCTGGTGTTGCCTATTCAACCGGAAATCATCTTCATCCGACTGATAGTAAGTGAGTTATTGACTCTGGTGCATCCAGACATTTGTGTGGAAATTCACGTGTTTTTTCAGATCTAAAGGATATTAAGGCTCAGCTTGGAGTCTCATTAGCCGATGGGAGCTCCTCCCCGGTTGTTGGTCAGGGAAATATTTTTATATCCTCCTCATTACAGTTGAAAAATGCTCTTCATGCTCCAAATTTTCCTCAAAGTTTACTTTCTGTTAGTTGCCTTATAAAAGAACAAAACTGTAGAGTAATATTTGATCCAATGGGTTGTCATTTTCAGGATTTGCTGACGGGGAAGAAAATTGGTGGAGGCTATGAAGAAAATGGAATTTACTACCTACATCATCCAATGGGTTCTGTTCATGCTGCAGTGGAACATTCATTCAGTCTTGTTCAGTGGCATCGTCGTCTTGGTCATCCTTCATTGTCAAAGCTTCGGTCGGTCTTTCCTCAGATTCCTTCCACCATATCATTTCAGTGTGAAGCATGTCAGTTGGGCAAGCATCATCGAAGTTCGTTCCCTTCGAGTCAGAGTCAGTCTAGTAATAAAGTTTTTGAACTTCTTCATGCAGATGTATGGGGTCCTAGTAAGATTCCTACTAGGACTCAGTGTCGTTATTATCTTGTTATTGTTGATGATTTCTCATAGTTATCATGGGTATTTTTAATAAAAGAACAATCTGAAGTTCCTAGTCTTATCAAATCCCTAATTCTTGAAATAAAAACTCAGTTTGAATCTATTGTCAATATTGTTCGCACTGATAATGCTCTCGAGTTTAAATCAAAAAGTCTGTTACAATTTTACCAAGATCATGGCATCCAACCCCAAACTTCTGGTGCCTATTCATCTCAACAAAATGGGGCGGCTGAGCGAAAACATCGGCACCTCCTTGATGTTGTCAGGACCATTATGATTCAATCCAATGTTCCTGCGTTATACTGGGGTGATGCGATTACCACTGCTTGCTATCTGATCAACCGCATGTCTTCATCTTCTGTGGGTGATCAAATTCCATTACATATCCTAAAACCTGATGCCCCACTTTTTTCTTTCTCACCAAAAATCTTTGGATGTATTTGTTTTGTACACAAACTTGGCCCTCACCGTGATAAATTAGCCGCTCAAGCTACAAAATGCATATTTATCGGTTATCAAAAAAATCAAAAGGGCTATCGATGTTATGATTCTATTTCTCGCCGAGAGTATGTCAGTGCAGATGTATCTTTCCTGGAATCCTCTCCATATTACTCTAGTTCTGGTTCTCCGCTGCAGGTTGATCCAGCTGAGTCTTTTCCATTACCTATACCTCTTTTTCCTTTAGAATCTATGCCCTCATTACCGAACCAAACTTCATCATCTTCCAGATTTAATAATCCTCCATTGGTATATGTGCGTAGAGTTCCACTTTCGCAAGAGCCTTCATCTTCTTCTTCTCCTGAGGTAAGTTCTACTGACAATAGTGATCTTCAGGATGATGATAACAGGCCTATTGCTCTACGAAAGGGGACAACACAATGTACCTTATATCCCATATCTCATTTTGTCTCCCATGCCAGAATTGGACATCAGATGAAGTCTTTTATTTCAGCCTTGTATGCTGAAACTATTCCTCTGAACTATCAACAGGCAACACTTGATAATCGCTGGAAGCTGGCTATGCAAGAAGAAATGACAGCTTTAGTCTCTCAGCATACCTGAGATCTAGTTGATTCCCCAGCAGATGCTGACATTGTTGGATGTAAATGGGTATATACAATAAAGTACAAATCTGATGGTTCTATTGAAAGGTACAAGGCCAGATTAGTCGCCAAAGGGTATACTCAGACATATGGAATTGACTTCTTTGAAACTTTTTCTCCTGTTGCACGGATGGGTACCATCTGTCTTGTTCTCTCAGTAGCTGTTCAGCATGGTTGGAGCTTGTGCCAAATAGATGTGAAAAATGCATTTTTATATGGGGATCTATCTGAGACCGTTTACATGCAACAACCTCCAGGCTTCGAGGTTGAAGGAGAGTGTCAGAAGGTGTGTAGATTGAGAAAGGCGATTTATGGCTTGAAACAAAGTCCTCGTGCATGGTTTCAAAAGTTGTTTGAAGTAATGTCAAGCTTTGGCTTTAATAGATCAGCAACAGATCATACTCTTTTTATAAAGAAAACTAGCTCAGGCATAGTTGTTATGGTGGTATATGTGGATGACATCATTCTTACAGGAGATGATGTGAAAGCTATTGAAGCCACAAAGGCTCATCTTCAAAAACACTTTGTTACAAAAGACCTTGATTCACTCAGGTATTTTCTGGGTATAGAAGTTGCTAGGAGCCGTGAAGGGATGGTTTTGTCTCAACGGAAGTATGTTCTTGACTTATTAAAGAAAACGGGCATGTTGGGAGCTAAACCAGCAAATATTCCCATGGACCATAAAGTTCAGTTGTTTCAAGAAGGGTCAAAATCAGTTGATAGCAAAAGCTATCGCTCCCTAGTAGGGAAGTTATTATATGTAACTGTGACCAGGCCGGATATTGCTTTAGCAGTAAGCAAAGTTAGTCAGTTTATGGACAAACCAACTGAGATACATTGGAATGCAGTCATAATGATTCTCAGATATCTAAAATCATCTCCTGGAAAAGGGTTATTATTCAGGAAAGGTGGAACTCTGGAGATAGTAGCCTATTCTGATGCTGACTATGCTGGATCTGTAGTAGATAGAAAATCTACCACAGGATTTTGTGTGTTTTTGGGAGACAACTTGATTTCATGGAGAAGTAAGAAACAAAATGTGGTTTTCAGGTCGAGTGCAGAATCAGAATATCGGGCTATGGCCCAAACAGTTGCTGAATTGATGTGGGTTTGCACTGTTCTTCATGATCTCCAGGTGAAGGTTCCCTCTCCAATGACCATGATGTGCGATAACAAAGCGGCAACATATATAGCAAGCAATCCTGTCTTTCATGAGAGAACAAAGCACATTGAGGTTGATTGTCACTATCTAAGAGATATGATTCAAGTTGGTCATATCACTACCAAATACCTAAAGTCGGAAGACCAAGTTACAGATATGTTTACAAAGCCTCTTGCTAGGCCAAAATTTTCAAAATGTTGTGACAAGCTGAGCATGATTGATATCTATGCTCCAGCTTGAGGGGGAGTGTTGAGAATAGGTGGTTCTTTGTTTAAGTTCTTTTATATTAGAGGTTTTCTGAAATTTTGTCATCATAAGGACTTAGATGTAATTTCTCTTTTTACCTCTCTCTATTTAATATAGAGAGAAGCCCTAATCACTTGAGTTAACGAGTTCTATTCTTGCAGCCGTCTCTCCCTCTCTTCCCTCTCTCTCTCTCTCTACCTAGGGTTCAGGGCATCTCTTCTCTTCTTGAACAGCAGGGATATGCATGATTATTTTGAATGCATGATCATTTTATTATCTTTCATTAGTGTTTTCTTTTTCATATGCATGCCCTTATTAAATGCACACAATTTAAAGTTCCTCTTTTTAATTACTGTTGCCCGCGGATACACCAAACAGGTAAAATTTCTCGAGGTCAAGTAGGGTTCTCAGGGTAACTTAGCACACAAGTTGTATTTTATTACTGGGTTTCAAACTTAGCCCTCGACCGAATCAACTTCGGAACATTAGACCTCCACATCTAATGCCGAGACACTAAGGACCTCCACATCCAATAGTGTCACTTTCTTGGTATACCAAAACAACAGTTGTGTCAAACGCACAACCCCAGGTAAAGTGACAGACTCTTCCTAAAACCATGGCCAAGAGAAAGAACCTCAATATCGGGTTCAGGAGTAATAAGTAAAGCACACAGAGTTTTTGTATCCTCGTGGTCTTCCAAAACTGAATCTCTAAGATTCTCATTCTTCCGATGAGAGATCTCAAACCGTATATTACACTGTTCTTATTCATTATCTTTTTATTAAAAACCAATTATTAAGTTTTACAATTCAGCATGCAAAAGCTCGCATCTACCCCTACGAGAACCATCACAGGACTAACGCCCTTGGAAAAGCATAGAACAATGCAATACAATGCAATAAATGTGATTTTTGTGATGCATTTAAAAAGTAAATAAAGAAGAAGCGTCCAGTGCTCAAGGCTCCCTAGGCCTGCGATGATTCACTTGGATCATCGATGCACCATATGCAAAAATCATAACAATATGCAATATATGCAATGATACCAACATGTTTCCAAATGCACATTGATTCATACCAATTTAACAATATGCATGAGTTACCACATTCATATGCATGTGTTCACCATCCATGTACATGCTAAACACACATCGATTTCATGTATGCAGATGCACTGGAACAACTTTCACAATAGCATAATGTTTAAGGATGTCACATAAGTTCAAGCATGTGAAATCTTTCACTTTTAGCATTTAATACATCCACATAGGAATCATCATGCTTATTACTTTCAAATTCCAGATTCAACAAACACAAGGTGTTAAATATACACATTTTTTTTGAAGTAGGCCTATCGCCTTGCCGACCCCGTCGGCTAGAGGTTCGGGCCCTACTATGCCATGTACATGCTTTCATTTATTAAGTAAGCATGAGACACACTCCCACATAAGCACATATTGTAACATTCCACCTTTGAAGTTGTGTATACATGTGTCAGCCAATTTGCATTCAAAACAAAAGCAAGCAGGGGGAGCCAAGTAGGCATTCAAAACAAAATCTAGAAACTAGATCACATAACTAAACACACTTTTATTATATGTGCACTTGCTCTTGGAACTGCTTGCAATAACATATTGCTATAGCACATCATATTCAGTCCAAGCATATGAAACCAGGTTTCATCCTTAGCAAATAGCATGTAATCAGAATTAAAATACCTACAATTAAAGCAAATTGAAAGTTAACATACCTATAACTTTAGAATTCCAGGTTTAAGCCAACACTAAGTCTAAAAAAAAAAACTCTTTTAAACCCCTCTTGTATTTTATATATATATATATATATATATATATATATATATATATTTTTTTTTTTTTTTTTTTTTTTTTTTTTTTTTTTGCTTTGGAAGGCACCCGCCTGCTCGGCTGGGCCCAAAAAGGGTCAACAGGCCTGGTAGGGAGGCCTGTCAGCACCCGTATGGTGTTATCCCTGTCCAGCCAAGTCTGGCCAGAGAAAAATAAAAAAAGATTAAACAAGAATATTATTTTTATAGCCCCCTGCCCAGCCGAGCCCACTCGGCTGGGCCCAGCAGACTTGGCAGGCCTGGCAAGCCAAGCCTGTCAGCCTGCTGGCCAGGTCTGGCCAGCTCGGCCAGCCGGACCGAGCTGCTGTCCAGACCGTTGGCCCA
Source organism: Nuphar pumila (assembly GCF_984573655.1). Classification (NCBI taxonomy): domain Eukaryota; kingdom Viridiplantae; phylum Streptophyta; class Magnoliopsida; order Nymphaeales; family Nymphaeaceae; genus Nuphar; species Nuphar pumila. Next base: position 5,549,397 of record NC_143263.1, on the reverse strand, counting down.
AGCAAAAAAAAAAAAATCAAAAGGACCACATGCCCAGCCAATCTGCTGGGCCTGGCATAGTCTGTCAGCAGACTCAGCACTTACCAAGGGCTGACAGACCTGCCCCCCTTACCCAGCCAACTGGCTGGGTGTGACCTGCTAGGTTTTACACAACCGAACCCCACCCGGCTAGGCTGCCATCCAGGTCAACACAGCGGAAATATAAACCCTATGTTTCCTACGTGCGAAAACACTCTCGTAGCTTCTAAGAATGCATACGTTAAGAATTTACACAGGTTCCCCTGGATTTTCATACAGGAACAACTTCATATCACCAGTATGCATCTAAAACACTTATTTAATGGCTAAAAATACATGCATATGCAGCAACAACTTGTACAGTAACGATAGATGCATACATATGGAATATTTTATCACATGTTTTTTAGGAATCTAACAGTCCATCACATGGACCATCTTAAGGAAATCGATATCCATTGAAAATCGGCTCTAAAGGAACACTCGTACAGCAAATAAAAATTCTGGTTTAGCTTGTTCAGAAATTTATTTGTTGGAAGGAGGAATAAAGCCAAAAAAGAAATGAATCTATGGGAGAGGATTCATAATCCCTCTTTCATATATTTTAGAGTGATCATATAGATCTACTCTTTTATCATGGTTTTAGATCATGGTATAGCATGAGAATCAAATCGATATTCGATTTCTCACTTATAACAAAAGAGAAGACCCGTACCTTTGCGTGGATCGAGAAAAAAAAACAGAATAAATGGTGAAAAATATCGGTTGGGCTGGAGAAGAAGGCTCCTCCTTCTTCCTCTCTTTCCTCTCTCTCTCTCTCTCATTTCCTCTTTCTTTCTCTTTTCCTTTCTTTTTTTTCTCTTTAAATAATGAGTGGGAGAGGGGGTGACGCCCCCCCTTCTCAAGCCCTCTCTAAGAGAGTTTCCAAAAAGATGGAAACTCTCTCGCTCCCTCTAATTTCCTAATTTTTTTGAAACTCTAAAAAAAAGTTCACTTTTCTTTTCTTAAAGCTTCGAACCCTTCTAAAACTCTCTCTTAACCTCTCTTAGGTAACAATAGGGACTCTTTTAGAGAGTCCCACATATCCCAAAAATAAAAATTCGGAATTGATATTATTTAATTATTAATTAATTAAAAATATCTAAAAACTTTCAAAAATAACCAAATTAACCCTAAAGGCTTCTTAACCTTAATAAACCCCAAATTAAGGCCTTATATTGAATTTAAAGCTGGAAAAACGTTGGGCTTGGATTTGGATCTGGATCCAAGATCCAAACCCATACCCAAAACAAAAATTGGAGCGAGACCTGGATCAACTCCAGATTTGAGTAGGACCTAAATAGAACTCAAATCCATAAAAAATCGGATCCTAGGCCTTGGATCCAATCTGATCCAACTCCGGATCCATTTCGACAAACTGCTAAATTTTCAGAAAAACGCAAATTTCGGGCAAACCGGAACTCAAATTCAGAAAAACAAAATATCGTTGCGCTCAGAATTCTGAGACGCATCCAACGATATATTACACAACTACCAAATTCTGAATTTCACCCAAAAATAACCTGAATTTCGCTTGAATTTAAAGGTAAAAAATAAAACTCTTTATCTCGCTTCGATTGGATTGTTACGACCTTGTCGATGGAACCCGGGCCAAGCCCAGACTCAAAGACATCAGTCTAAAAATCAAGCCTCAAACGATTTTTCTCCCAGACTTAGCCAAATTTTTAAAAATCTCATGAAATGACTAAGTACGAAAATACGCGATATTACATTCTAGCATGATTTGTGATGGTTCTTGCAAGTTAAATCAGTGTTTGATCTGAATGATATGAATCTAAAATGATTTTGTAGTGTTCTAATAGATCTACATGGATTTTGAGAAAAACGTTTTTGAAGAACCCTAAAAAAAATAATACAAGATTTCGATCTACGAGCAAAATATGATAATTTTGGTCTTAGGTTTAATCAGAGAGGATCATGTTGAATTTAGAAAGCATATTGAATTTAGAAAGCATATGAATTAATTTGTTTATGCAAAAACCAAAATAAAAAGGTCTATAATGGTGTTCGATTAAATAAACATGCCCTGCGGAGAACGTTTTTGGTGTTTGATCCTTATTTTGGGAAAAGTTTGGTATGTATTGTATAAATCATTCAAAAGTTTTATTTAAAGAATATATTTAGCATGATCTATCAATTATTTATGTGCATTTAATGTGTTTATGCACGTCTGAAATATGAATACGTAAATAAGGTTGTGTAAGCTTTTCAATTAGGGTTTATGAAAGCTTTTTTCAGAAATACGGGTTTGCATGATTCTTATTTATGGATTTGTTTTCAGAATAGAGAAGATCCACTTATATGGCTTTGATACATGCTTCGTCACTGTGTTTAGTATGCATGTATATACTTTTCTTGAATTTTCATATAGTCAAATTCGTTTAGATGACTTTCTTGATTTGGTTCTTAATTTCAAGAAAACCTGATTTTTGTTTCTGTCCTGTTTGGGATCCGACCACACTCAATGTTAAATTTGTCGCTCTCAAACCAAGAACTCAAAATTCACCAAAAATTAGTATGTTATTCTAGACAAAATTTTGAAGATCGGGGAAGAAAAATCGGGCCAAACTGACTTGTGGTTGGGGAGATATGATCTCTGCAATATCAGTATGTTTTTTTGCCCTGATAGGAAAGGAAAACGACCTATCCGACTTTGTTGGAATTGTTTCTCTTAATTTGTTCATGATCCATGATCTAGATTTTTATAGCTCTGATACCAATTATAACACTCCAAAATTTTAACCCGAAAAAAAAATTCACAACTAGTTGTTGATGATGGGATTTCTGTGTTGACCAGTCACGGTCAACCAAACATATCATGAATCACATTCACCACTAACTAAGCTGACCATAGTTCTTTGATCCAGATAAGGGAAAGAGCAAAATCGCTTGGACGCCCTCTCTTGTCGAGGAAAACAAAGAGTTTCATGATCCAGGAGTTGCAGGAGTTGCAGCAAGACACTTTTAAGGCCAATGAAATGTGAGATTCTGAAAGATTATTAATTGCACAGCCTAACATGGTCTTTCCCAGAGGAACATCCACAATAGAGCCAGTGCACTTGACAAGAACCCCTTCTTTAATAGGGGTATCACTACCAAAGACAACAATACCTAGATTCAATGTTATTCCTTTCACACCACTTAAGGAAAGGGGTGTTAAGATATCTCTCACTTGTACAAACTGAATAATAAAAGTGCATCATAATCAAAAGATATGTCATAAGGATGGTTCTCAAGAATTTATCAGCAAGGGAATATGAAGAAACATTTTCAGAAATTTTTGTTTTCCTTACAAAAAATATCAGGATCATCAAAGGAGACCTTAAGCAGAAAACCAAGTGAAAAATAAACAAATGGAAAATAAATAGTTCTTGCAACAAGGTCAGGACAATGTTTCAGTACTATTATGATAATGTCATGAAAGCATCTGTGGTATAATATTTGGGGACAACACATACAAACATGAACGTCATAGAAAAGTAAAAATAGGACGCCTTCAAAACTACCAAATAATCTCCATAACCATGTCATGAAGAAAGTTGGAATCATACCACGATAGTAACAGCTTCCTTGACAACACCTGCAATTGTGACTGTCACTGCACTAGTTTCTGAAACAAGAATATACTCTGTTAAAACCTGCAAGGAAAGGAACTTCAATTAAAAACATGCAAAAAGCTTGGTACCAAAGAGGTGAAATGCAGGACTCATTCTTATAGATGAATTCTATCATAATATGTGCCTTCATACCCATGCAAGTCAAAATAAAATTGCCGAAACCCTCTAAAATCAAAAACCTACTTGAATTCAAATAATTCTGAAATCAAAAGCTACTTGCCATAAAAAATGCTAGACCACCTCCAAGAATCATCAGCAAGCAACTTCGAATAATATGCCATGAATCAGAAAAGTAATAGTTTTTCTTGAAGTTAATCCAAGGATCAAACAGTAATGAGAGTAGAGCAGTAGCAAATGCCATAACTGGTGTGACATAGCTCATTAAAGTGATAGGATTCTTCAATCCTGAACAACATACAAAAATGTAAGACCATTCATTTATGTCAGCTATACACATGCATACACAAGCTAAAGAGATTCTAGAGTTAGAAATCCAAGAGATAAAAAAGAGTGTTTACCATAAACTTCCCTCTTCAAGTTGTGGAATTTGTCGATTCAATGCACAAGCGGAAAATTTTGTAGGTTAGAGGCCAAGGAATAAAATACAGTAAATAAGCAAGTAATGATAACATAGTAGTTAATGATGCTAAAGTTCAGGAAGTAAGCACCAGCTAAGACATTGTCATTATCATGTTAAAAAAACAGAACAAGAAATAACAAATAACTTGCTATAAAATAAGTTACATGCTTCAGGAGACATACATAATACAGAACACATGCACATAATTCCTGCATTTTAATTTGGTCCAGAAGACAATGAGTTAGGGTATCTCACATTGATATTGTGAGGGTCTTCTACTAGAAACACTGAATTAGGAAATGTTGTCTGACGTATATCCAAACTAAGCACGGAAACATGGCCTAGTAAAGTGCATGTATATGTTATTTTCATTTCCTTCGTACCTATTAGATGCAATATGGTGAAACAAAACATTTGGTTCTTTGGGGCATTTTGACCATGTCTGTAGCGCCAGCCAGCCCACATTTCATGCATTTAGTTAGAAGATGATCTTTGGAGCATTTTAGTCATGCATCTAGACTTATGTGCTTGGGCCTATGCAATCATTAGCAAGAATCTTTCTTCTTGTAATTCCTTCTTGCCCTTTTTCCCTCGTCACATTCTCACTGTAAGTAGTTTGAAGTTTGAACACATACCCCTTGAATATTGGCAATAGAAATTTCAGGCATTCTATGTAAGAACCACAAATTTTACACTAAAACTTAAGAATTTTGTGGATTTGGGCCAGGATCCGTTATTGGACCCAAAAGAAAATTTCGGATATTAGAGTATTTTAGTAATATTATATAAATAAATATTTAAGGAATTAAATATTTCAAATCCTCGGTTCGGACCCAAGGGGATCCAACCCTTGGGTCCACTGTTGTTTAAGCGACCCGGACCCAAATCAAATTTGGGTCCAGCATTTCGGGTCGTGGTTCGGACCCGGACCCGATCCACCCCCTGTTAAAATTGAGAGGGGTTAATGAGGGGGGGGCAACCCGATATGGGTTGCCCGATAAAAAGCTTTGGGAGGGGAAACCCTCTCCCCTGAGTTATCGGGTGTTAGGGTTCAGCCGAACCCTAACACATAGGAGATGGGAGTTGGGGGTGCACACCGCAGCTGCCGGGAGGAGGAGGAGCTCCTTCCTTTTCGGGAGGCCACCCACCTACAAAGGAGGGACCCCGAACCTTTCCTTCACCCTCTCTCTCTGTCCCATTCTCTCTCTCTTCTCTCTCTAACCCTCGGATTCCCCTCCCCCGAGCTCGGCCTGCTGTTGAAGCCGTGTTAGGAGACGCAACCGACCTCCTCTCTCGTAGCTGCCGCAACAACTTCGCCGAAAAATGGTAGGTTTCCTGTGACTGTTTTTTTTTAGGTTAATCATGGGTTTGGGTGGAGTGTGGGTTGTCCAAAACCCAAATCAGTCGATTTGCAAGGGGAAAAATCTCTAGTGTTGGAGTTTTCTGTCAACCCCAAAACCGAAACCCCAAATTTACAATTTGGGGGTTTCAGATTTTTTTTACAGAGCGTGGTGCGTGTGGGGGGGGGGGGGGGTTGTACCAAAGGTGGTTCAAGTGATATCTTGAACTAAGGAATGATTCTGTGTTTAAATGTTGCGGCATCGTCCATCAAGATTCGGGTAGGTTGCTAGTTACCTGTTGGTTTTCGGAGTGTGGTGTGAATGTTTTTTTTTCTTTCTTGTCTTAGTAACTATATTAGCATCCGGTATGTATTTCATAAACTCCAAATCCCTGCATACAATATTGCACTCAATTAGTTGCATGAAACACGATAGTGCAAGATTCTTTTTGTCATTTTCCTGATATTAAGTTGTGGTGTAACCCGGGCAGCAGACAATTCACTAAATTAGGCACTTATTTTTATAGAGACCGGGTAAATTCAGGGTTTATGGCATATTATACTATTGTGCAGTTCTGGTGTGAGGTTCTTCTCAAAGCTAAATCGAATTTCTTGGTGTATAGGTTGTAGGGTAGCTAAATTATTAACAGTTTTTGTGCATTTGGCTGTATGGAATATGCTCCTTATTTGTTTTCCTATGTAACAAGACATGTTATTAAATACTTATTTATTCTTTAAGGTACAGTAAATGGCTAAGTAGATAGTTATTGTGCAGGCTGTATTCTAGTTGAGCTGAAATGTTAAATAACACTTGGTTCATATGGTTGAACTGCTAAAAAAATCAAATCTTGATAATGATTAATACAAATTAGGTTTATGAAAATCTTGTTTAACAGATCATATTTTTCTTATTCTGAAACATATATCATGCTTGTGTTGATTTATGCTGGCCGATTGGTACAGCTGTTGCCTTGTGATTATAAGTTGTCCATGTAAATTCTGACCACCCACTTGATCTTCTGGTTATTGCTCCATGTTGATGGTTTAGTCTGTAAAGCTATGATGAATCATCATAGTTTATGTTTGTCGGATGTTGATTACATCATTCTGTAAAGTTATGCTGAACTTAACATAGGTTATAATCAGCCTATGTTGATTAAATCATTATGTAAACCTGTGTTAAACAAAACATAATTTATGTGGACAGATGCTAATGGTTTCATCCTGTAAAATACAGCACGTTTATGCTGGCCGATTGACACTATTTCATTATGTAAACCCTAACTTGTCTAGGTAAATACCTGTTAGCCTATTTTTGTCTATGTATTATGTTGGGAGATATGGCATGCTTATGATAACTCATGTTCACTATTGAAGATACTGGTAGTTACTATGTTTGTGGAAAATTTTCATATTGAGACCCTACATGATAATAAATTATGCTGAGCATTCATAGAAGCTGTTACATATTAGATGTTGATTCCACACATAACTTGGTGTACGCTGCAATCTTTAGACATGTGCCCTGCCTAATGGGCAAGACAGATTGGATTACCCGATACGGGTTAAGTACCTAATGAAGGTGTGTGGTCTGGTTCAAGTTAGGGATGCATCCTGTCTTGGTTTTGGCCTTTGGGAGTTTCTCTCGGTCACTGGCCGCTCCCTTGGGATTTCAGTCACAGTTAGAATGTTCGGGTTAATAAAACAACCTTGAATAATATACCCCCGAACGTTCTCTTCTGTGATGGTTGCCTTGGCCCGTGTGTACCCGCGGGATAAGAAAAGATAAACATTTACTAGAACAGTTAGGTATCACTGTGTTGGAGTCATTAAAGAGACAATTGTTTATTTTTTTTTCATCATGCTGTATATGTGGTGCTTATGATAAAACAACATCCTAAACTGTGCACATATTAGTTAATTGAATTCATATTATGGAGGTTATATAGATGTTATTCATGTTAGCGTAAGTTCTGTTTTGATTGCGTAATACCTTGTTTAATTGTTGTAGTTGAGAAAAATGTTTTTTGTGCTTAAGTATAAACTGTTACATAATCTACCTTTCTATTTAGATATATGTCTATTATTGCTATTGCATCGAATTCCCTATTTGTTATGTATAGACTGAAATTCCAACACAACACCCACATCACACCTGACACATGATTTACTTGCAAGAATAATTACAGTTTTCCTACTTAGACGTGGTAGTCTAATTCCTATATTTTTTATCATTTTCAGGCTCAGGTTAGTTCAGGGGCGAAGCAGGATGAGGCGCTGACCATGGCTGGATTTATTTGTTCCCTGGCGGTCCTAATTGCTTTTTGATTGAAATTTTTGGTTTGAGACTGATGATGTGATAAACTCCCTTTGAATTCTATTATTATTGAAAAAAAAAATATTAATGGCGTGGTTTGCTTTTACCTTCCTGTATCGTTCTGAAATGCTTAACCCTTGAATCATTTGTTGGTTTAAAAGAAAAAAAAAATTGGGTTAAATTTCGGGGCGTTACATTCTAACTAGTCTTCTATGCTTCAAAATATAATCAAATGACGCAAATGCAATCTATGGAGACCAAATTGGATGACAGCAGATCCTCTGTGTGAGCATTTTCAAGATCCCTATAGCTGATTATAACAGATTTTCTGTATACAAAAAGCCACCTCATCAGTCATATTCAGTCGATAAAATGCTTGTTGCATGCACAGATTCGTGATTTCCTCATATTTCCCTATACAACATTGTGGTATTTTCCTACACATGATCATTACACTACCAGATAATTTGTAATAAGGCATCAGATTAATAGCCCATCCAAAGAACTTTTCTAGACTACTTAATTGACTTTTTTGAATAATGAGGTTGCTGCCAGTGTTATTCATTGCTCCACAACTTTAGTTCTATTGCATATGTGAAGCTTACATCTCCTGAACACAAGTCTCATTCATCTAGCCCTAGGCCAGCAACTTCTTGTTTATACATCATAGTACTTGGACAGTGATCAAGTTACTCAGTTTCAAAAAGATTCTGCTAAAAATCAAAGGGTGTGGTAACTGTAAAAATGTCTTCAAAGAGACAAAATGCATACAAGCACTAATTCCTCACAAGAGATGTGCACAAAGGTGTAATGAAATGGTGGTCTTCAACAAATGCACAAATAACTCACAAACAAGTGTCTATTGGAGACACTACAAGCATGACCCTTGAAAGGGTATAAAAGGAAGAACACTTGAAAAATAAATAATACTTTATTCATGAACAAAATGCTTAAGAAGCATGCTTGTTTACATTGAAGGGGTTCACCCCTATATATACAAAAAAGTTGAAGAGAGAGGAGAGCTCATTTTGAGCTCTCCAAAAGAGACGTTGAATTCCAACATCTCTTAATATAGCTGTTGGACTATAGTCCAACAGCATTTATTATATCCGTTGGACTACAGTCCAACAGCTATTTGCACAATCAAGTTCCAACAGGAACTTGACTGGATCAAATATCTAGTTTCTATTGAACTAGATGCTAAAAAAGAAAATAAAGAAAAATAATAAAAGAAAATATAATAATATTAAATAATATATATATATTATCGTTTACATTTTAACACTCCCCCTCAAACTTACGGTACAATGAGCGAAAGTTTGTCTAAGAGGAAGTGAAATCTAGGAGCAGCGAGAGGCTTGGTGAAGAAGTCTGCTAATTGATATTCTAATGTAACATATGGCAGATCAATGGTTCCATGTAAGTATTCCTCTCTGACATAGTGACAGTCCATCTCAATGTGTTTAGTGCGCTCATGAAATGTCTGGTTGCTTGCAATGTAGATCGCACTTTTGTTGTCACAGTACATCTTTGAAGCTTGCGTTGCTTTAGCTCCCATATCCGCTAGCAATCTTCTGAGCCAAACAACCTCCATAGTGGTGGTTGTCATGGCTCTGTATTCAGCTTCGGTGGAGGAAAAAGAGACTTTTTGCTGCTTCTTGCACCTCCACGAAATTAAGGTTTCACCTAAGAACACACAAAAACCAGTAGTTGAGTGTCTATTATTGGGATCACCTCCCCAGTCAGCATCAGTATATGCAATTAAATTTAATGAAGATGAAGCAGACAAGAAGAGTCCTCGTGAAAGAGAGGATTTTAAGTATCTAATAATACGCAAAATCGCTCCCATGTGCACAGAGGTGGGAGCATGCTGAAACTGACTGACTGTATGAACCGCATGAGTTATATCTGGCCTAGTAATGGAAAGATAAGAAAGAGCTCCAACAAGCTGTCTATAAGGAGTAGGATCATCAAGAAGTTCTCCATCATTAATTTTCATTTTAACATTGACAACTTCTGGAGTGTCTACTTTCTTATCATCTGTAATTCCAGACCTGGAAACGATATCAAGAGCAAATTTAGATTGAGATATCAAATACCCCCGAGGGGAATAAGCAACTTCAATGCCTAAAAAATATCTTAATAAACCTAAGTCAGTCATTTCAAAGTGAGTTTTAAGAAGAGATTTGATATTTGCAACTCCCTGTTTGTCGCCTCCGGTGATGATCATATCGTCCACATAGAGAAGAAGAATAATGATGCCTGCATCAGATTTTTTAACAAACAAAGCAGTGTCAGTTAAACAAGGTTGAAAACCAATATCAAACATAACATGACTAAATCAGTCATACCAGGCTTTTGGAGCCTGTTTAAGACCATAAAGAACTTTTTCTAGACGAAGAGCTTTACCCTTAGGGATACTAATACCAGGTGGGGCTTCCATGTATACTTCTTCAACGAGATTCTCATTCAGGAAAGCATTTTTGACATCTAATTGAAAGATAGGCCATGTTCTAATGGAGGCCAAGGCTATTAAAGTTCTAACAGTGGTCATACGGGTCACAGGAGCAAATGTTTCTTCATAATCGATGTCATACTCTTGGGCATATCCTTTTACTACTAAACGGGCCTTATATCTTTCCAGGGTCCCATCACTTTTGGTTTTGACTTTGTATACCCACCTACAACCTATAGGTTTCTTACCCGGAGGGATATCTTGTATCGTCCAAGTATTGGCCTTTTCTAGTGCATCCAATTCTATTTTCATGACTTCTATGCATTCTATATGATTTTTTGCTTGAGAATAGGATGATGGTTCAACATATGATTGTATTAATGTAATGGCGGCCCTATATGTGGGTGAAAAAGATTCATAAGACACAAATTTTTCTGGAGGTTTAGAGATTCTAGAGTCTAGACGTTCTTCTAGGTGAGACTTTAGAGTATTTTTGTAATGCACATGGAAGATTTTGCTCTCTACGTCTTGAATATTGTAGACTAACATCCCTATGGATTTGCTCTTCATTATCATCATTTTCAACAACAATAGGACTTTGATCATTGTCAAGGTCACATCCAACATCACATTCATTGGATTTTGAAGTTGGATCAATTAAAAACGAGTATTCAGTGACATCCTTGGATTTTTCAAATTCAAAGAAGCTTTCTTTTTTCAAAAAAGATACATTTCTTGACACATAAAATTTGTCATTTTGAAAATCGAAACACCTGTAGCCTTTTTTATTATCAGCATATCCTAAAAAGGCACATGGGATTGCACGAGGAGAGAGTTTGTCATTTCTGTTAGTGAAAACAAAACATTTCCATCCAAAGACTCTTAATCTGGAGTTAAATTAACAAGTTTTTCTATTGCAGTTGTATTCTTTAATGAGAAAGATGGCATCCTATTAATGAGGTAGGTGGCAGTTAGGACCGCTTCAGCCCAAAAACTTTTTGGAACTTGATTTGCAATTAGCAATGTCCTAGTAGTTTCCATAATGTGCCGATGTTTGCGTTCAGCTAGGCCATTCTGTTGTGGAGTGTGTGGACATGATCTTTGATGTGTAATACAATGTAAATTGAGATAGTCTTTGAATTTGTTGGACATAAATTCTCCCCCTGAATCAGTGCGAAAAACAGAAATATCATTTTTGATGATGTAGTTGGAGTAGTCCAACTTAAAAACTTTTATGTTACTTTTTTGTCATGGTCTTATAATATTTTTTTGGTATACTTTTATTTTGAATCTTGCATGATGAAGTAAAGTAGTGGATTATGTTAATTTTAAGGTTAGACTTAGAGTTTAGAACTTTGTAACTTATAATTTGCAATTTAGAAATTTATAGTTTCTTAGGTCGCTTCCGGTTCGCTTCCTATGTCGCTTCCGAGACGCTTCCTATGTCGCTTCCGAGACGCTTCCCGGTTCGCTCCTAAGTGGTCCCACGCTTCTCGCTTCCTAAAATTTTGAAAGTGCCTCGCTTCCCGCTTCCGCTTCCCGTATCGTTTCCCGCTCCCGCTTCCTCGACTGGCAACTCTGCTTGAGGTGCATAAACACTAATAATATTAATAATATCCGTACCTAATACTAATTTAATAAGTAAAATCCTATCACCCTTTCTACGGACCTCAACTACATTATCTCACGACTCATAACAATCCCTACTCCATTCCTATTCCTATTTATTCCTTTATACCAAATCTTATATCCCCAAGGTTCTATCACTTTTGCTTTCTCACCTACCCATTTGGTCTCTATGTTCCAAGTGGCTAACCTAATTTTATGGTCTTGGACTAACTTTTTTACCCCCACCCGTCCAACAAAGTGAGGGAACCCTTGCCTATTTGACACCACACCCGGGCGCCGGTGTGATGCGTCGCTTCCGGGCGACGACCTAGCAATATGAGAATTTCGTTGGGGTGTTCCATACTGAGTGACGCGCCTAGCAATAAGAGTTTCTCTATGCAATAACAAATATATTTTGACCCTTGTGAGGGTGGTGTGGTTCATTTAATCAAGTGTGTTACTGCATGTCTATCGGATTGAGTCCATTTCATTACAATAATATCAATAAAACTTGGAAGACCCACAAAAATTACTGCATTTTAGAAACAACAAAAAAAATTTGATGTTATCACTTATCACCATACATACTTTGGCATTATTTTCAATCAATTGTGATTTCAATCATAATATGTGGTGACTATGGTCAGGATATAGATGGTGCACTCAATTATTTGTTGTACTTTAGAGGCAATATATTTGTTCATACCTTATTTTCCAAAATTGTATTTTTAGTTTGTTCTTAGTTAGCTCTAATTATGTAGCCACATCATACATTTCAATCTATACCCTTAGTTATTGAGATGGCAATCAAAGTTGCTTCTTTTCTCCTCGATACAATTAAATATGCACCTTGCGGCTTTCATGTGAATGGACAGTTCATATGTCAACCCTAGCACTCTTGTCTATATCTATGCAACCCAAGAAGAATATAAAACAGCATACGAGTTATCATGTTTGTGTATCCATCATTTGAGTCTCCAATAATTATTCCAGTAATTACATATCTGATTTGACCTAGGGATGAATATGCAAGCATATGTTTGAATCTATACCCTCAGTTATTGAGATGGCAATCACAGTTGCGTCTTTTCTCCTCAATACAATTGCATATGCACCTTGCAACTTTCATGTGAATGGACAGTTCATGTGTCAACCCTAGCACTCTTGTCTATATCTATGCAACCCAAGAAGAATATAAAACAACATATGAGTTATCATGTTTGCATTGTTAAAAATATATAAACATGCATATATATATATATATATATATATATATATATATATATATATATATATATATATATTTATTTATTTATTTATTTTATCCAAAATACCCGATAGGGGTATTTTTGTCTTTTCACATGTAATATAAGTTGGTTTAACACAACTTATTTTTAGGTTTTATTTTCTTTATTTTTTAATTTTTCTTTTCTTTTATTTTTCCCTTTTGGATCATTGAGGACCCCACAAAGGAAGTCGTTGGGGTCCCCAATTATCATATATATAACTATTGGGGCTCCCCAACGACTCCTTTGTGGGGAGCCCCAATGCTCCCTCTCTCTCCCTTTTTGCTTTGTTTATAAAGGGGTGAACTCCCTCATATTATGTAGTTATTCTCACACATTCTCTTAATAAAATTATTTCTTTTGCCTTTTGGCATTACCCCATTGTGGGTTTATGTATTTGCACTTTATGTGCTTGTAATTTCTCCTTAGTGGATTTGTGTATTTGCACTTTATATGTTTGTGATTTCTTGTCCATTAGTGGACTTTTAAGTGTTATCAATTGGTATTTGTATTTTTGCCCATTTTCTTACATGGTTTCAGAGCTCGATAGTGATCAAGTTATTCTTTCTGGTGCTTCGGGAACTGTGTCATTCAAAATTTGAGAATGAGGTGAAGTATTTGATACATTTCTTTTTCTCTCTTCTCCTTGGAGTTACTCGGTATGCATTTTACATTTCCTAAGTATTCCTTGTGTTATTTAGCTCATGCATTACGCATGAAAAAATATTTATTTTTTTATCGTTATACATATATATATATATATATATAATTTATTTTTTTATCGTTATATATATATATATTTTTTTATGATTTAAAAATAAAAACAAAATGTGTGCTTTGAAATTTTTAAAATGGTATTTTGATCACCGTTGAACTTGTTGTCTTATCATTATTGGTTATTTTGTTAAGAAAAACTAGACATAAGTATCATGTCTGAATGATAAAAAAATTTGAAAGTTGCTTTAATATATATATAATCATGTATCATGTTCATATATTAAAATAATTTGATAATGATGTATTTCACAAAGTATAATCTTACTTGAACTTGTGTGTATAACAAATAGTGATGACATTAGGTGTTTTGAACTTACGATTATGTTGTTGCATATGATTTAAATATTATGTTGCATCCTTGATAAACATGCATGTTTATATCTAAAACAAATACAATAAAATTTTAGTGCTTTTAATCTATCACTTGCATATATGCTTAAATTTGTTGATAAGCATGTCTTTTGTAGCGTTAATTATTACATATACATGAGTCTCTTTAATCTTTTTATGATAATGCTTTGGTTCTCCTTAATAACATTGATTGTCTCTTAGTAAACTTGTGAATTAAATTTAAGTAGCTTCTTCAAGATCATATTGTTTTTATCTTCGTTTTAAAAAGTCATTGGATCCCTTGCATGTAATATGTCTTAGTGCACTTATCCCCTTGATTAATGTACTCATGAATCTTTTTAAGAATTGTTCATAATAAGCATGATTCTTATTTGCTTATTAAAATTGTAAAAATTGTCATGAGACATATAGTTGGACATATGATTCATTCTAAGATTTCATCTTAGTTGTTGGAAGTTTTAAATTGGGAACTTTATATGTTCAAATTGGTTCCTTTTTATGAATCAAATCAAGTTAGCCCTTTTATCTATGCTTCTTAAGCATTTTATGTATGAAATAAAATATTATTATTTTAGAGTGTTCTTCTATTTATACCCTTTCATGAGTTATGCTTGTAGTGTCTCAAATAAACATTTTTTGTTTCTCATGCATTTGTGGAAGACCACCATTTCATTACATCCTTATATAATCACATGAACATATGAGTCCAAGTTTATCATTATTGAAGTTAATTTGAAACTTTATTTCTCAAATCGGTATTTTATTTGAAAAATGATTTATGTGAGTATTTATTGCCTTCTTATGGCATTTGGGTTGTCCATCACAAACTTTTATATGATGCATCAATTTTCTTGGCCTTGTTATTATTAAATCAGAGATGTTTGTTGGGGTGAGTTATGTGCACCTCGTGTTATGTCATTTTAGATTGTCAACTTATAGTTTGACTCTAACTGACAGTTATGTGATCTCTGAGTGTATTGTATCACTCATTTGTTCTTTGACCATTGATTTTATTATGGATGTTTTTAATTACGTGTATCTCTGATGGCTATTTATTTTTTTAATCCATAGTGTTTCGAAATGTGGTTAAAATTGATAATGATTGCATTAATGTATTTCCATTGCAAGCTTTCTTACCTCGGTTGTCTTTTCTTTTTTATGCCTCTTATCTAAGTGTCATTATATGTAGACAAGAGAGGTTTATTCACACCTAAGTGTGTAATTTTTAGCCCATTGTTGACTTTGTATTCTTGCTCTAGTAGCTGATACACTTGTTTTAAGTGTCATTATATATAGACAAAAGATGTTGATTCACACCATCGTGTGTGATTTTTAGCCCATTGTTGGCTTTGTACTCTTGTTCTAGTCACTGATACACTTGATTTTGAGTGTCACTATATGTAGTCAAGAGATATTTATTCACACTTTCGTGTGTGATTTTTAGCCCATTGTTGTCTTTGTGCTCTTATTCTAGTCGTTGATACACTCACTTCAAGTGTCATTATATGTAGACAATAAGTGTTTTTACACACCTTTGTGTGTGTCTTTGGCCCTTTAGTGGCATGATGTTTATGCTCTTGGTCTAGTCGTTGATCCACTTGATATTTGCGGTTTGGAGAACTAGGAGATGATTGCTTGTGATGGTTAAACCGATGTTTTAATTTACTCATTCAAATGTTAAAGAATTTTTTAATCTTTTTCAAAAGTTGTCTAAATAATTGATTAAAATAATTTCATGCATCTTGCATTGCATTGTTGCGGTTTGCAAAATATAACTTCTTGATATTTGTGAGAATGTAATTTTTCACAAATTGGTATTGATTTGCAAATTTCATTTCTCCTTATATAAGTCTTTTTAAATCTCTCTTTGAAACTTCAAAATCTTTTGTGAAAGATGTTTATAGATAAAGCTTTTTCGCATACTCATATTATGAGTCTTCTTGTGTACCCCCTTGAGGTTTTTGTGAGTATGTCCCTTAAATAAATACTTGAGTATTATTATGATAGGAACGTTGGTTCATAACTAAAAGTACTCGATTTTTTAAATTAGATTCATGCTTGTTATATGCATTTTATTGATAAAAATAGTTAGTGTTTTATTATTGTTTCATGTACATTAAAAATGCTTTAATTGTATGATGCATATATGTGTTCACATAATTATAAGGATGAAGTTAATTAGCTCTTTCTAAATCTTTTATGATGATTCCTCTCTTTCAATAAAGAATTTTTTTCTATGCATGTGTGCATGTTTTCTCCTTTGTGAGTAATTTCTTGTGCCTTTGTGCACATATCTTTCTTTAAGAATATAGTGAGTTTATCAAGTTGTCTTTGAGCTTGATCCTCTTAACGATGTTTTCTCATGGTGCTTGATTGAAATGCGTAGAATATTTTTTATGCATTATTGTTTTATCTCTTTTAATGAATCATATGTTCTTTAATAATCGAATTTTCTCTTATCAATATTATGGTTTCTTAAAAAATAAGTTCATTCAATATATCTTATTTGAAATATTATATTCTTGTCTTTAAATTATATTCGGCAAAGATATTTTTTCTTGTATACTTGGAGCTCTCTAGTTTGTTCCACAGGTTCTTAAAGATAAGATGAAAGAGTACCTTCGATACATCATGGAGATAGTCAATGAAGGTGCTTGGGGATGATCACCATTAAAGACAATTGAAGGTTGACATTTGCAAAGTCCTTCGATATGTTAAAAAGATGGCGATTTCAATTGAAGACTGAAGATTTGGAGTTCTCCCTTTCGTATATCCAACTTTCTGGCATTCCTCGTAAAGTTTGAGGAGCGTGTTAAAAATATATATACATGCATTTTATATATATTTCTATTTCTATTTCTATTTCTATTTTATCCAAAATACCTGATAGGGGTATTTTGGTCTTTTCATATGTAATATAAGTTGGTTTAACACAACTTATTTTTAGGTTTTCTTTTCTTTATTTTTAATTTTTTTTATTTCTTTTATTTTTCCTTTTTGGATCATTGGGGACCCCACAAAGGGAGTCGTTGGGGCTCCCCAAAGACTCCTTTGTGGGGAGCCCCAATGCTTCATCTCTCTCCCCTTTTACTTTGTATATAAAGGGGTGAACCCCCTCATATTATGTAGTTGTTCTCGCATATTCTCTTAATAAAATCATTTATTTTGCCTTTTAGCATTACCCCATTTTGGGTTTATCTATTTGCACTTTATGTGATTGTAATTTCCCATTAGTGGGTTTGTGTATTTGCACTTTATGTGCTTGTGATTTCTTGTCTATCAGTGGACTTTCAAGTGTTAGCACTTGGTATTTGTATTTTCGCACATTTCCTTAAATGTGTATTCATCAGTAATTACATATCTGATTTGACCTAGGGATAAATATGTTGTAAAGAAATAGGCAGAAATACAAATAACAAGTGATAACACTTGAAGGTCCAATAATGAACAAGAAATCACAAGCACATAAAGTGCAAATAAACAAACTCACTAAAGGGAAATGCCAAAAGGCAAAAAATGAATCAATATTATTAAGAAGAGGTACGAGAACTACATACAAACGTGAGGGGGAGCACCCATTTATATACAAAGCAAAAGAGAGAGAGAGAGAGAGAGCATTGAGGCTCCTCAACGACTCCCTTTGTGAGGTCCTCAATGATCCAATAAAAAAGGGGAGAAAAAGGAAAAAAAAGAAATAAAATAAAGAAAGTAAAAAACCTAAAATAAGTTGTAAACAACTTATGTTACATATAAAAAAACCAAAATACCCCTATTGGGTATTTTGGATAAAATAGAAAAAATACATACACACACATATATATATATGATGCATATATATTTTTAACACACTCCCTCAAACTTGACGGGGAGAGGACGGAAAGTTTGAAATTACGAAAAGAAGCAAAAGAGGGGCTTCAAATCTTCAAGATTCTTCAATGAAAATTGCCATCTTTATAGCATATCAGAGAATTTTGCAACCGTCAACATTCGGCTGTCTTTAATGGTAATCATCCCCAAACACCTTCATTAACTATCTCTATGATGTATCAATGGTGCTTTTTCATCTCATCTTTAGGAACCTGTGGTATAAACCAGAGTTACCAGTCGAGGAAGCGGGAGCGGGAAGCGAAGCACTTTCAAAAATTTAGGAAGCGGGGAAGCGTGGGACCACTTAGAAGAAAATTATGAACACAACCAACATTATCCAAATTCCCTAGGCTACATTATTCCCTAGTTAGACATTTCTCCTGGTTAATTGATTAAAACAAGATTGCAAGTGACACGGCAAACCCAACAAGATAATAAAGAGTGGAAAAACACTGCACCTAAGCAAGCCCAATCTTAGCTCAACTGAGTAGACACAATAGTGTGGGGTCACCCAATTAACTAGTAACCCCCCAAATCCCTAATGCACTTCATATCTATTAACCATACTCACAAAAATATCTCGGGATTTTTTAAGCCACGCTATTTTAGCGCAAGATCTCCAGAAACAAATACAACCCCCCCACAAAAAATGAGACATTTTGAACATATCATGGTTTTTGTTGCAATATCATTAACATGATATCTACATTTTTATATTTTAATGTTTTTTTTGTGTTTTCTCATACATTTTCAAGTTTTAAATATACATAGATCCCCCCCCCAAAAAAAAAAAACAAATTTCTTCAATTTATTGCAATATTTTCGTTCACCGTCGAGAAAATACCATGGTTGCCAGTTGAGGAAGCGGGAGCGGGAAGCGATACGGGAAGCGGGAGCGGGAAGCGAGGCACTTTCAAAATTTTAGGAAGCGGGGAAGCGTGGAACCACTTAGGAGCGATTCGGGAAGTGTCTCGGAAGCGACCTAGGAAGCGTCTCGGAAGCGACATAGGAAGCGTCTCAGAAGCGAGGGGGAAGCGAAAAAAATAAAAATAAAAAATAAAAAATACAAAAAACTTGAAAAAAACAGGGGAAGCGTGGGGGAAGCGTGGGGGAAGCGAGGGGGAAGCGTGCTTCCCATTAAAGGGAAGCGCGTCCCCCATTAAAGGGAAACGCGTCCCCCATTAAAGGGAAGTGCGCTTCCCAAAAAAGGGGATGCGCTTCCCAAAAAAGGGGGACGCTTCCCCCCACGCTTCGGAAGCGCGACGTTCCGCGCTTCCGAAGCGCGACGTTCCGCGCTTCCGAAGCGCGCTTCGGGGAAGAGTGCTTCCCCTTTTAGCTAGGCGCTTCCGGTAAACCTGGAAAATACCAATAACGAGATTTGTGACTTTGCTATTAACCAAGCGTCGCAACGAGCAAAGTGACTCCCTGTGAACGATCGACGCAGAAATCCTGCTTCGCTGATAAGAATCGATCGATGTCACCAAGACATCTTAAAAATTCACGTATCTAATGCACAGTGACAGCATCGCCAACATGCCGGCTGAAACCCAATCAAACCCATCGGCTTCTTTCCATTCATTTCCAACCAAACATGCATCGAGCTCGATCGAGACTCGGTAGCAAATCAAACAGCAACAACGGAGGGACGAGAAATGACAGAGGAGAGAGAATCGAGAAAAGAGAGCGTACCTGAACAGAGACATCGTCGGTAGCGGAGGTCGCCGATCGTCGGTGGAGGAGGTCGCCGGTTGTCGGACGTGAATAGCGGAGGAGGTCGTCAGTCGTCGAACGTCAATGGAGGAGGAGGTCGTCGATCGTCGGATGTCAATGGAGGAGGAGGTCGCCGGTGGCCGAAAACGAGAGAGAGAGAGAGAGAGATGAAAAAAACAAAAACCCTAAGTTTCTTTTTTTTATCTTTACGATTTTTTGAAAATGTCCATTTTGCCCTTATTCAAAAACGATTTTCTTTAATTTTTTTGTTTTTCACGTGTTAAATTTTTTTAAAAAAAGGGGCAAACTTGACATTTTAAAATACGCGTCCCCCTTTAAAGGAGTACGTGTACCCCTTTAACGAGGGACGCGCTTCCCTTTAAAGGGGAACGTGTACCCCTTTAAAGGGGGGGGGGGGGGGGGGGGGGGGGGCGCTTCCCTTTAAAGGGGGGGGGGGGCTTCCCTTTAAAGGGGGACCCATACCCCTTTAAAGGGGGACGCGCTTCCTATATTTTTCATGTGCTTCCCCACGCGTTTCGGAAGCGCCGTGTTTCGCGCTTCCGAAGCGCGTCTCGGGGAAGCACGCTTCCCCTAGTACATGCGTGTTTCCGATAACTCTGGTATAAACCAGAGAGCTCCAAGTATACAAGAAAAATATCTTTGTAGAATATAATTTAAAAACAAGAATAGAAGTTTTCAACAAGGTTTTAAAACCCAGTGACTCGGGACTCGACTCGTTCTTTATTGACTCGTGACTCGGTGGGTCAACTCGGTGACTCGGACCGGGTTTTGTTAACTTTTGATTTTAAAAGAAAAAAACAATATATAAATTGTCAGTCCATGGGAAAGATGTATTATTCAGTACAAGAGTGATTCATCACGCCAACACCTTCATAGCCCTTGGGAACTACATGATCCCAATGACACTGGTATCCTGTGTGATTATGGATTGCAGTCACTTGGATCATGCAATATACAGAGAATGGCAGGTCCGAGTTAAGAGATTCATTATTTTGGACAAACAAAGAACACATAATGGAGTTAGACAGATTTTTTGCACCATGCATCACCTTGAAAGAATTCAAACAGCTATTAGCAGCTCGAAAGAAGATATAATAAAATTTCCAATGCCTAAGATTAGAGGTTAGGAAAAGTGAAATTGTTGCAGGCCTTAGATTCATGATGTGCAGCTCTTAAATAAAAAAGATTCCAATTAGACAAAGGGCAAAAACAGAGAGACAGATGATGGTGGTAAAATGGCTCAGAAGCTGCACCAAATGCTACAGACTGGGGAAAAGTATCACTGTATAAGATAAACTATCATTTAGAAGAACATAAAGTGAAAAACTAGAAGTTGCCTTGGACCTCTAGTGGTCCACGAAAGGATGGTGATGGGGCAATGTTAGTTATAGAGGCAGAGCTTTTTTATGAAGTTGTATGTAAAGTAACATGTGATATTCAGATAAGGAATCCTTAGGTCCTAACTCTCCAATCTCCATATGTGTCTTGAAAGAAATCCTTGCTTTTAGATGCATAGAATTCTTTGTTAATTGGGTTTATAGACTAGAATGCTTTGTTGTTTGATTTATATACTATAACAGTTATTTGTTCAAAAAGATCTTTCCTGACAGTCCATGGGAAAGATGTATTATTCAGTACAAGAGTGAATATGTGTGTGTGAAATACCCAAAAGATCAAATTTCAAACATCCTAGAACTTGGCCGAGTCTTCGCAGCCCGAGTTAAGCTTGCCGGGTTGACTCATTGGATGGTCGAGTCACCAAGTTGACTCAGCGAGTTTTAAAACGTTTGTTTTCAAACAAGATATATTGAATCAACATATTTTTCAAAAAATCATAACATTGATCATGAGAAAATTTGATTATTTAAAGAACATATGATTCATCAAAAAGAGATAAAACAATGATGCATAAAAAATATTTTACGCATTTCAATCAAGCATTATGTGAAAATATCGTCAAGAGGATCAATCCCAAAGACAACTTGATAAACCTAGTATATTCTTTAAAGAAATATATGTGCACAAATGCACAAGAGATTGCTCACAAAGGAACGAACATGCACAAAGGCATAAAAAGAAGTTCTTTATTGAAAGAGAGTAAGCATCACAAAAGGTTTAGAAAGAGCTAATTAACTTTATACATACAATTATGTGAAACCATATACGCATCATGCAATTAAAGCATTCTTAATGCACATAAAAGGATACCTATTTATATCAATAGAAATGCATATAACAAACATGAATTTAATATAATGCATCAAGTTTCTTTAATTATGAACCAATCATCCATATCCTAACAATACACAAGTGTTTATATAAGGGACATACTTACGAAACCCTCAATGGGGTACATAAAAGACTCATAATATAAAGAATAATATTACCATGAGTATGCGAACAGGCTTTTATCTATAAACATCTTTCGTAGAAACAAGTAGTAAAAGTTTAGAAATTTCAAAGAGAGATTTTAAAAATAAAGAAAAATTGATATTTGCGAATCAACACCAATTGACGGAAAATTACATTTTCAGAAATATCAAGAGCAAACTTCAATAATACAATGCAAGATGCATGAAATTATTTTTAACAATCATTTCTTATAGAAGAGAAGATGGGTTTAGACAATTTTTCAAATTAGAACATCGGCTTAACCATCACAAGCAATCACTAGTCCTCCAAACATCAAATATTAAGTGTATCAGCGACTAGACCAAGAGCATAAACAACATGCCACTAAAAGGCCAAAGACACACACAAAGGTGTGTAAAAACACCTCTTATCTACATATAATGACACTTGAAACGAGTGTATCAGCGATTAGAATAAGAGCATAATGCCAACGAAGGGCAACAAAATCACACACTAGGGTGTAAATAAATATCTCTTGTCTATGTATATTGACACTAAAAATCAAGTGTACCATCGACTAGAACAAAAGTATAAAGCCAAAAATGGGCCAAAAAATCACACACATAATTAAAAGCATTTGTAATAAAGTCAATGGCCAAAGAACAAATAAGTGATACAACACACTCACAATCAGAGATCACATAAGTGTAAGTTATAGTCAAACTACAAGTTGTCAATCTAAAATGACATAACACGAGATGCACATAACTCACTCCAACAAACATCTCTGATTCAATAATAACAAGACCAAGAAGATTGATGCATCATATAAAAGTCTCTGACGGACAACACAAATGCCATAAGAAGGCAATAAATATTCATAAAATCTTTTTCCAAACAAAATACTGATTTGAAAAATAAATTTTCAAATCAAATTCAATAATGGTAGATGGAAAACTTGGACGCATATGCTCATATAATTATAAACATTGTTAACATAAGCAAGTTATATAAAGAGCTAACTTGATCTAGTTCATAAAAAGAACTGATTTGAAGATATTAAGTTTCAAATTTAAAATTTCAATAAATAAGATAAAATCTTAGAATGAATGTAGTGCAATCATATGTCCAACAATATGTCTCATGACAATTTTTACAATCTTAATAAGCAAATAATAATCATGCTTATTATAAGCAATTCTTCAAAAAAAGAGTTCATGAATACATCAATCTAGAGATAAGTGCATTAAGGCATATTATATCTAAAGGATCTAATGACTCTTAAAGAGAAGATAAAAACAATATATATGATCTCGAAAGAAGCTATTTAGATTTAACTCACAAGTCTACTATAAGACAATCAATGTTTATTAAAGAGAATCAAAGCATATGTAGAGATTCTCAAAGAACCATACGAAAATCCAAGTGCATACATTCTCATAAAGAGATCAAAGGGACTCATATATATGCAATAATCTAAGTAACTTAAATCACCTATCTCATACAAAGGACATGCATACGAACAAATTTAAGCATATATGCAAGTGATAGATTAAAGCACTAAAGACAATATAAAAATTTATATTTTAAGTGTACAATGAGTCAAGAATTTTAAATCTGAACATGTATGTCCACCAAGTATGCAACACAATATTTAAATCATATGCAAGGGATATAAGATAATTCCAAGAGATCAACAACATAATCATAAGTTCCAAACACCTAATGTCATCACTATTGTTATACACACAAAATTATACTTTATGAAATACAACATTATCATCAAATTATTTTAAGATATGAACATGATTGACTTTTATAATCATGGTTGGTTCAAACGAACCATCTAAGGCTAACAACACATGTTCAAACATATATATATATATATATTAAAGCAAGTTTTGAAAAAAATTTAAGATTCAAACATGATACATATCTCTAGCTTTCTTAAGATAAGAAAAAAAATAAGAAAAACAAGTTCAACGATGATAAAGATACCATTTTAAAATTTTCAAAGCATACATTTTGTTTTTATTTTAATTTAAAAGAAATAACATAGAAATATATATATATATAACGATAAAGAAAATAAGTTATACATATATATATAACGATAAAGAAAATAGATGTTTTTCTCATGCATAATGCATGAGCTAAATAACACAAAAAATACTTAAGAAATGTAAAATTCATACCGAATAAATCCAAGGAGAAGAGAAGAAATGAGAGGTAATGAATACTTCACCACCTTCTCAAATTTTGAATGACACGCTTCTCAATACACCGAAAGAATAGCTTGATCACAACCCGGCTCTGATACCATGTAAGAAAATAAACAGAAATACAAATAACAAGTGATAACACTTGAAGGTCTAATAATGGACAAGAAATCACAAGCACATAAAGTGCAAATAAACAAACCCACTAAGGGAAAATGCCAAAAGGCAAAAGATGAATCAATATTATTGAGAAGGTGTGAGAGAACTACATACAAATGTGCCCCTTTATATACAAGCAAAAGAGAGAGAGAGAGGGAGCATTGGAGCTCCCTACAATAGAGTCGTTGGGGAGCCCAACGACTCCCTTTGTGGGGTCCCCAATGATCCAATAAAAAAGAAGGGAAAAAGGAAAATAAAGAAAATAAAAAACCTAAAATAAGTTGTAAACAACTTATGTTACATGTGAAAAAACCAAAATACCCCTATCGGGTATTTTGGATAAAACAGAATATATATATATATGATGCATATATATTTTTAACATATGCAAGCATATGTTTCATTATTCAGTAATACCAAAGATAGGATTTATAGAAGATGGCATTCATGTGATGAAAAATAGAAAGAAGTACTGAAAATTTGAGTGGTTGAAGCTGAAGCAACTACTTTTGAAGTAACAAAAGCAAAATCAACAACTAGAGTGTGAGACTGCGAGACCGAGTCAAGAAGATGATTCCTCACTTCTTTCTCTCATTTAAAACTGTGCATAAAGCTTCCAATTTATGCAGCCCCCAAGTGATAAAAGAAAGAATTCATCTTCTCTCTTTTTCTATTACCTCGGTCGAGTCATAAGTTCAGCTATTTACTTGAAGAAACTAGTTTCTCCATTATCAGGCAACATACGACAATCATGTCCACCAGAAAGACACTCCTAGAAATCCATGTATCCCACAGAAGCATTGGCTGCAAACAGTGTGTACTCCACCCCCAGCTCCCCCACCCCCCCAAAAAAAAACTCTCTTTAATCACCAAAGTATATAGCTTTTTACTAGAGACAAAGACTGTTTAAGACATGATACAAAGCAGAATGTAAATATGGAAGTGTAACCAAAGCAGTTCAAAACAAGTACCTGTAAAAGAATCTGAGTCATTGACCAACGGAATCCTGACATAACAGCAGCAAGCATAACAAAAAGAAAACCCCAGAATTCGAACTCTGTCTCTTTTGCCACTGCACAACCCCAGAAAATATCACATGTATCAAAGAGAGAAGATTAAATAACATAAAAAAGAAGATAAATAATCATTTCATTTCACCAAATATTGATAGCAATCTGAGGAAGCAAAACAAAACTTCTATGAGCATCCAAAGCAAAGTAACAAAATTTCTTTAAGGACAAAATAAATTAACTTTTTCTTATATAGAAACACAATTCTTTACATGACTGATATATGCATTGGAACAAACAGCAGCCAACTTCATCTCACATCAACCAATTAGTACAAACAAAAGCTTTATAGGAATTTTATAAGAAGGTTGATAAACTTTTAAACAGTAATGGATATAACAATCCTTTGTAAAATTACTCAAATACCACTATCGCTGCCACCTGTGATAACTGACATCGGTCTCACAACAATATTGAGAATGATATTTCTTGGAAAAAATTGAAAACAGATAACTTTCTTGGGAAGTCCCAAGATTGAGGACCTTTTAAGAAATAAATAATAGTAATCATTAAAAATAGAAAGGAAAAGATAAATTATAAAAAAATATCACAATTTTTTTGCTTTCAGTTTCTTTTTCTACTTTCTCAAACAAATATAAAAATGTGGTAAATTCAATTTAGGCCAAGATTTGGTTGACTAGGGTGCACATAATACATGGCACCACCATAGTATTTCAAATAAAGTTAAAAAAATAATAATAATGGTGAATGCACGCAGGCTCAATCACCTGTCTTTAATTTTTCAAAGCGTCAGGAAAGAAGTGAAGTTTTTAAAGTACCACCAGCATAATCCACCAACCTGTAAAGAGAACTCCAACGGAGATTACAAATATGATCCCCAAAAGCTTTAGGCTTGGAGCTTCCAACCTTCAGAAATTAAAAGAAGTTTAGAGAACCATACCCTTGACAAAAATAGTCTTTAACAGAAGAGAATTGCAGATAATAAGCAGAAAAAAGTATATAATATAACTGTAAAAATGCATCAAATGAATCCTATGCAAAAACAATTCGAACTAAATAACACAAAAAACACGAGTTACAGCCTAATTGATCACCAACAACTAAAGCCAGCCTCGCTTATTTGCTCTGTTCACACTAAATACAAAACACATTTATACTACTTATAAAGGAGCAATGAGGGGAAATAGTTCACAAAAATACTTAGCTTTACGAACTTTTTTAAATGACACAAAGATTATGCTAGGTGTAACTGTCTTTTTTAAATTGTTTGCAAATTGTGTTATAATGCCCCCGTCACGCACATATAAGAGAGAGATAGGCAGTAAAACGGGATACATAGAGAGAGAGTAAAATAAGAAAGGTAAAAAGATAAAAAGCAATTATTCATAAACAATTAGTATCTCCTTAAACCTAGGGAAGAGAGAGAGAGGGCTAGGCACAGGGCCACAGCCTAGGCTTATGGGTCTAGGCGGTAGGGCCCTGTTTTTTTACCTAGGCTGCCTAGGTTGTCCCCACCTAGGCCGCAGGGACATGGTTGTTATTTTTTATTTTTTTGTCTCATTTCTTTCTTTCTCGCTCCAAAAGCTTTCTTGTTTTGTTCTCTCATTTTCTTTTTCTTCTTCTTTTACTTTTTTTTTACCTTTTTATCTGGCTTCTCTTCTTCTTCTTCTTCTTCTTCTTCTTCTTCTTCTTCTTCTTCTTCTTCTTCTTCTTCTTCTTCTTCTCACCCCTCCACTCTTCTTTTTTTTTTGTCCCTTTTTATCTTTTTTTCTTTTTGTTGTTTACACGTATGCATGTGTTTTTGACACACACAAACACACACACATATATATAATCTGTTTTTTTTAGTTATCTATCTATCGATCCGTATATAGGGTTAATCTATCATTAAACTATTGAAGTATATATATATATATGCTAACACGTATATATATGACAAGTAAAACCCAATAGGGGTATTTTAGACATTTTATCTTATGTAATTAGTTGTGTTCATTAGGGGCACTTTAGGGTTTTCTTCTTTTTGTATTTTATTCTTTTTATCAAGGGCATTATAGACCTTATAATTCCATTTTCATGAGTTGAGAATGTGAGACATTTTTGGAACCTTCATCCATACCACCCCTTTCGTGTGTGATGATCCCACAGAAGCTACTCTCTTTTCATCTCTTCGATCTTCTCTTCTCATCTTTGGGCAAAATGGTTCATTGCAAAAGTGGCAAAATGGTTTAAGGTTCCGATTTGATAACTCCATTTTCCCCCCAAATAGATTTTGTGAGAATAGGTTGAGGTTACAATATGGAGCCATCAACATAGTCTCACAAATCTTTGCCAACTAAGATTCTTTTGGCATCGGCAATGGAAAACAACCTCAAAGGAAAGAAACTTTGGGGTTTTGTCATGGGTACTGTTCCGGAACCTAAACTTATGCTCACAAAGAACGAAGGAGGTCAAGAAAAAGCTTTTGAAGGAGATGCTCGCCTCAAGGCCATTGAAAATCATCAAAAAGAAGTGGAAGATTGGGAAAGCAATCACACAAAAATCCTTACGTGGTTTATGAACAATGTTGAACTCAAGGTATGTGCTAATATAGCTAAATTTCGTAGGGCCAATAAGGCTTGGTTCTTTATGAAAGGTATGTATACCCAAAAGGATCTTGCAAGAGCGTATTTTTTGCAAGAAAAGATTAGAACCACCAAACAAGGTGATTCTAGCATTAAAGACTATTATAGTGCCTTAAACCCACTATGGGATGAATTGGCTCTTTTAGAGCCAAAATGGGTTGCTATGGAAGATATTGAATTAAGACAAAAACAAATGGAACAAGAACGATTGTTTCAATTTCTTTTTGGGCTACGTCCCGAATTTGAGCAAGTGAGATCCTCACTTCTCCATAGATCTATATTTCCTCCAATTGAGGATGTCATTGCCGAAATCACTCAAGAGGAGACAAGGCTTGGCATGAGTAAACATGTTGATGAAGTGCTTGCCGTATCCAAACCCGACAACAATGTAAGAACCTAGAAACCTCCTCATTTTGGAAAACAAGGAAACTATAATGGAGGAAGAAAAATGATTGTTTGCCATCATTGCTATGAGTCGAGTCATATCAAACCCGCTTGCCCAAAGCTTAATGGAACTTTCAAGCCTAAGGTGGTCTCTCTTGAAGAAACTACGACCAAGGAAGATGAAGGCAAGAATGGTGACCTCAAAGAAACTCTTGGACAAATATCTATGGCTCTTCAACAAATTCTTAAAGTTTTTTCCTCCACATCGGGTGCGGCTATTGCTTCTACATCATCACCCGGTACGTATTCTTAGATCCTTGACTCCGGAGCCTCTTTTCATATGACCTCCCATGAAAATGCAATTGTTGATGTTTGCACCAATTCAAAGGATTTTTGTGTCTCTACGGCCGATAGAACTTTTTTTAAAAATTTCAAGTATTGGCTCTTTTAAAGACTCTCACAATTTTTGTGTTCCAAAAGTAAGAGTTGTTCCCAAACTAAATTTAAATCTCTTTTCGGTCTCCCAAATTGCCGACCATGGATGTGAAATATTTTTCTCATCTAATAGTTGCTTTGTGCAGAATGTCCGGTCCGGGAAGCGGATTGGGCAAGACCATAGGAAGGGAGACCTCTACTATATGGATCACCTAGACCTTCCCACAAATTATTTTTGTCCTTATGTCCAAGAAAAAAATATGGAAACTTGGCATAAAAGACTTGGTCATCCAAGTTATTCCAAAATGTATCTTTTTCCCTTTGGAAACAAATTTTGTAAGGAAAAAGAAATTAATTGCAAAGAATGTATTTTTGGAAAAATGAAGTCTATTCCGTTTCTAACTAGAACTTTTTTTTCATCAAGACCATTTGAATTGGTGCATTCGGATGTCTGGGAGCCCTCTCCGGTCATGTCTAAAGGAGGTTATTCTTATTATATTACTTTTATTGATGACTTTACTCGGTATTTTTGGATTTATTTTCTTAGTCATAAGTCAGAAGTATTTACTTTCTTTAAAGATTTTCATAGAAAATCCAAAATAAATTCCAAAGTAACATATCTACTTTGAGGACCGATTCCGGTGGTGAATATTTATCTTATGAATTTCAAAACTATTTAACTCAAAATAGAATTTGGCATCAAAAATCATGTCCTAGAACCCCTCAACAAAATGGCCTAGCGGAAAGGAAACATAGGCACATTGTAGAAACCGCTAGAACATTACTTGTTTCTAGAAATATTCCAAAGAAGTTTTGGGCCGAAGTCGTTCTAACCGCAACTTATCTAATCAATAGAATGCCCTCTTTTAAGTTAAAAAATGTTTCTCCCAATGAAAAGCTCTTTAAATTTTCACCCGATTTCAATTGTCTTCGTATTTTTTTTTGTAAATGCTTTGTTCTATTGTATAAGAGAGATAAGTTGTCTCCAAAAGCAATTGAATGTGTTTTTCTAGGATATGGTGAAAATCAAAAAGGGTATAGATGTTATGATTTTAAAAATGATAAACTGTATGTTTCAAAAGATGTAACATTTCTAGAAGATGAAAATGGTTTTGATAAAATAGAAGAAACAAATGAAATTGATTACATATTTTTATACGATCTTATTGATGACATACAAAATGATTCTCTTGAAAGCATAGAAGATACATGTGAGGTGTCCAATCTTGATATAATAACCTCAAATGATAATAATGCAAATATGAATGTTTACTCAAGAAGAAATCAAGAAAACCCTATTAGTGCCCTCGAAAAATACTCCCAAATTTCTGAGTCTACAGAGGAACCACAAATTAGACATTCCTCTAGAATATCAATACCACCAAATAGGCTTGTATCCTATGATTCTTTGACACCCAACTATCGAGCATGTTTAATAACCCTACATTCTTATTTTGAACTCACTCACTATAATCAAGTTAAATCTATATCACATTGGGTTGAAGCAATGCAAGTTGAACTAAATGCACTAAAAAAGGCCAATACTTGAGAAATAGTTAATCTACCCCCACACAAAAAACCTATTGGGTGTTGCTGGATTTTCAAAGTCAAAACTAAAAGCGATGGATCTTTAGAACGATATAAAGCTAGGTTAGTCGCTAAGGGATACAAAAATATGGAATTGATTATGAAGAAACATTCGCTCCCGTAGCTCGAATGACCAGTGTCAGGACTTTAATAGTTGTCGCATCAACCAAAAAATTGCCTATTTATCAACTTGATGTAAAAAATGCCTTTTTAAATAAAAGTTTAAATGAAGAAGTTTACATGGATGCACCACCTGGAATTAATATTGAGCAAGGTCAAACTCTTCGGCTTTTAAAAGTGTTGTATGGCCTTAAACAAGCCCCTAAGGCTTGGTATGATCGCTTCAATGATATCATATTAAAATTAGGATTTCATTCTTGTTATACTGACAATGCTCTTTTTGTTAAAAATGCAGGTACTAGTATTATTATGTTGTTACTTTATGTTGATGATATGATTATCATTGGGAATGATCAAAATAGCATTGTTGATATTAGAAATATGTTAAAAAATAATTTTGATATGTCTGATTTAGGTTTTCTTAGATACTTTCTTGGAATTGAAGTTGCATATTCTTCTCGAGGATATATTTTGTCACAGATGAAGCTTGTCGCAAATATATGTTCTAAGTCTGGCATTTCAGATGATAAAAAAGTAGAGACTCCCGAGGTTATTAATGCCAAATTACGTTTGGAGGATGGGGTTCTTCTGGAAGATCCCACACCCTACAGACAACTCATTGGGTCTCTCACCTACTTAACCATCACCAGACCGGATATCACCCATGTCGTTCACTTACTCAGTTAGTCAATTTCAGTATGCTCCTACAATTGTGCACATGAGTGTTGTTCTCCGGATCATTCATTACATTCGGAACACCATCAATAAAGAGCTATTTCTATCATCTTCTTCTCCCTTAAATCTTCTAGTTTATACTGATGCATATTGGGGAGGTAATCCTAATGATCGAGTATCAACTACTGGTTTTTGTGTCTTTCTAGGGGACTCTTTGATTGTCTGGCAATGCAAGAAGCAGCAGAAAGTTTCACTATCATCTACTGAAGTTGAGTATCGGGCTATGGCAACCACAACAATGGAACTTGTATAGCTTCGCAGTCTGCTTAAAGACATGGGGGTTGATATTACTGAAGCTTCAAAGCTATGTTACAACAACAAGAGTGTCATCTATACTGCAAGCAATCATACCTTCTATGAGCGTACCAAACATATCGAAATGGATTGTCACTATGTTCGTGATGAATACTTAAAAAGAACAATTGCTCTACCGTATGTCACTTCAAAATATCAGTTGGCGGACTTCTTTACTAAAGCCCTTCTGGCTCCCCGCTTCATGTTTCTCCTTGGCAAACTTTCTGTCATTTCCCCGTAAAGTTTGAGGGGGGTGTTAAAATGTACTCCATATATATATATATATATATATATATATATATATATATATATATATATATATATATATATATATATATATATATATATATATTACATCAATACCCGATAGGGGTATTTTTATAATTTCACATAGTTTTTTTAGAAAACAACTATTTTTATTTTTTGATAAAATGTAATTTCATTTTTTATTTTTATTTTTTTTTTGTATTTTTTAGGAACCAAAAGGGGCTCCAACCATAGAGTCGTTGGAGCCCCCAACGGATGACCGTTGGGGGCTCCCAATGACTCCATGGGAGCCCCCTTTTGGGCTCTTCTTTTGAGGCCCTTGGCCTTCCTTTTCTTTTCACTCCCTCTTATATAAATAAGGGTGAACCCCTTATATGTATGTATTCTTGAGAGCGCTCTCTTTTCAATAAGAGGCTTTTTATATTGTTGCCTTCTTAAAGGCTTGTGTTTGTATTGTCCCTTAGTGGACTTGTGATATTGTCTCTTTTATTCATTGTTGTAAGTGCTTATAAGCACTCTTTATATTTCCGCAATATCTCATTACACTCTTCTCCCGATAAGATTCTGGCTCTTAGACTCGAATGCATCCTTTCATATGACTCCAAATGTTTTTGCACTTTCTAAATACTCAAAAAAAATTGTCACCCTTTTTTGTATCTACCACGGATGGAGCTTCTCTTGAAATAAAAGGAATTGGAGATTTTGAAAGACAAGGTTTTTTTATTCTTAAAGTTAGATTTATCCCAAAACTAAATTTAAATTTGTTTTTCATCTCTCAACTATCGGATCATGGGTGTGATATCAAATTCTCATCAAATAAATGTTGGATACAGGATCGTCGGTCCAGGAAGTTGATTGGGGAACGCTCTAGGAAGGGAGATCTATACTTTATGGAATTTCATCAAATTCCAAAACACTCTTTTTGTAATATTGCCCAACATAAATATATAAATGTTTTGGCATAAACACCTTGGGCATCCAAATATTGTCAAACTTTTTATTTACATTTTGCTAAAACTTTATGTAAAGACAATTTCAATTGTAATGATTGTATTCTTGGTAAAATGAGAAGCTTATCTTTTGGACAAAGAACTATGTTTTCAACTAAGCCGTTTGAAATTGTGCATTAGAATGTTTGGGGACCGGCACCCGTAGTGTCTAAGGGAGAATTTTCGTATTATGTTATTTATGTTGATGATTTCTCAAGATATAATTGGATATACTTCCTCAAACATAAACATGAGGTTTTCTCTACCTTTAAGGTTTTTCATATGATGATACAAAATCAATTCAATAGTAAATTACAAATTCTTAGAACCGATTCTGGGGGAGAATACCTTTCAAATGATTTCAAAAGTTATATTGAAAATAATGGGATTGTTCATCAAAGGTCTTGGCCCAAAATACCTCAAAAAAATGGATTAGCCGAACGAAACCATAGACATATAATAGAAACTACAAGGACATTACTCATTTCTCAAAAAATTCTGAAAAAAAAAATTGGGCCGAAGCGGCTCTTGCATCGGTTTACCTCATAAATCGACTTTCATCCAAGAATTTGAATCAAATATCCCCCTTTGAAATCTTGTATAAAAAAGAACCTGATTACAATAAACTAAGATTTTTTTGTTGTAAATGTTTTGTCTTCACCGACAAGAATGATAAACTATCTTCCAAAGAAATTCCTTATACGTTTTTAGGATATTCGGAAGCACAAAAAGGTTTTAGGTGTTATGATATTAAAAATGATAAACTATAGGTTTCAAGAAACGTAACCTTTTTAGAAAGCATGAGTGGTTTTGAAGAACATAAAACTTATGAAGATAATGACAATTACTCTTTTTTGTTTGAATTATTATCTAGAAATGAGGATTTTTTTAGCGATAATGAATTGAATGAGGATGAGGATATAAGTGAAAGTACTCCACAACCCATGCAACACGAAGAAGAAATGACAGTTGAACCAATTACCTATACACATAGAGATAAAAGTACCTTTAGAAGTGCAATAGAGAAATATAGTGTCCCTAGCGAATCTTTCAACCACTCTCGAAGAACCGAAAGATCTAGGAAAAATCCTTCTAGATTTATATCCTATGAGTCTTTTTCTCTAAAACATAGGGCATGTCTTAGTGCCATTCACTCATATCAAGAACCTAGGAATTTTGAAGAAGCTAAGGAAATGATAGAATGGAGAGACGCCATGGATAACGAACTTAGAGCTTTCAACAAAGCCAAAACTTGAGTCTTTCAATATCTTCCCAAAGGAAAGAAATCAATAAGATGTAGATGAGTTTTTAAAGTCAAAACCAAGAGTGATGGCACTCTTGAAAGATACAAAGCCTGTTTTATCGCAAAAGGATATAATCAAGAATACAACATTGATTACGAAGAGACCTTTGCCCCTGTTTCACGAATGGTTATTGTAAGATGTTTAATCACCATTGCATCTATTAAAAAATAGAACATTTACCAAATGGATGTTAAAAATGCTTTTTTAAATGGGGACCTTAATGAAGAAGTTTACATAGATGCTTCTCCTGGCATGGAAGTATCAAAGGGAAAAGTCCTTCGTTTGCAAAAAGCGCTCTATGGTTTAAGACAAGCCCTTAAGGCTTTGTATGATCGATTTAATGAAATAATGGTTCAAGATGGTTTTACTTCATGCTACACTGACACTGCTCTGTTTGTCAAAAAGTCTGATGCAGAAATTGTGATTTTAGTCATTTTACTGTTATATGTTGATAACAGGTAGTGACATAAAGGGCATCAAAAGTATTAAAACAACTTTAAAAGAAAGGTTTGAAATGTCAGACTTGGGATATCTGACATACTTTCTTGGTATCGAGGTAGCCTACTCTCATAGAGGCTATTTTTTGTCTCAAACTAAACTTGCATGTAAGATTCTTGACAGATCAGGTATTACTGACGATAAAATCTATGAGACCCCTGAAATTGTGGGATCAAAAATAAAGATCGATGATAGGATACTTTTGGAGGATCCCACCCCCTACCAGCAACTTGTGGGGTCTCTAATGTATCTTAGCATCGCACGGCCAGACATCTCACATGTCGTGCACACTGCAAGCCAATTTCATCATGCTCCTACATCCGTCCATATGGTCGTCGTTCTCCGAATTGT
Organism: Nuphar pumila; assembly: GCF_984573655.1. Lineage (NCBI taxonomy): Eukaryota > Viridiplantae > Streptophyta > Magnoliopsida > Nymphaeales > Nymphaeaceae > Nuphar > Nuphar pumila. Next base: position 5,514,042 of record NC_143263.1, on the reverse strand, counting down.
CAGATACATAAGGGGAACTTTAAACAAGAGAGTTTTTCTCTCCTCATCTTCTGAGTTGAATTTAATTGCATATACTGACTTTGATGAGGGAGGTGACCCAAATAATCGTCACTCCACTACAGATTTTTGCATCTTTTTAGGTGAATCCCTGGTCTCATGGAGATGCAAGAAATAAGATAAGGTGTCTCTATCATCCACAAAAGCTGAATATCGAGCCATGGCTTCCACAACCATGGAAATTGTGTGGATTCATCAACTGTTACAAGACATGGGAATTCAAGTTCAAGGACCCACAAAGTTATGTTGTGATAATAAGAGTGCAATCTACATTGCTAAAAATCACACGTTCATGAATGCACAAAGTATATTTAGATGGACTGCCACTACGTTAGAGAAGCATATTTGCAAAAAGTTATAGATCTTCCTTACATGACCTCAGAATTTCAGTTGGCAAATTTCTTCACCAAAGCGCTTTGCTCTCCTAGATTCAACTTTCTTCTCGGCAAACTCTCGGTCATTGCGCCCTATATCTCTTTTGAGATATTTTCACAATGATTAGTGAAGAACAATCTCATGGTGATAAAACTTATTTGTAATATACTAGACATAGGGCTCAAAAACCTCCATGTGCACTTGAGAAGTATTCAAACATTGAGAATGGACATGGAGTACAACTACAAACTAGGAGATCATCAAAGCTCCCTGAAAAGTTTGTCTTATGAGTCTTTTTCATCCAAATACAAGGCATGTATTGCGTTAATTATTCCTATGTAAAGCCCTCGAACTATACCCAAGCCAAGGGACATTCCGAGTGAATAGAAGTCATGAGAGTAGAGTTAGAAGCTTTAGAGAGCCAAAACTTGGACACTTCAAGATATTCCACAGAGAAAGATACTTATAAGATGTAGGTGGGTATATAAGGTGAAAACCAAGAGTGATGGGACCCCGAAGAGGTATAAAGCCAAATTAATTGCAAAAGGATATTCCCAAGACTATAGAATTGATTACGAGGAAACTGTTTCTCCTGTTGTTCGAATGACCATTGTTAGGACTCTTATAGTTGTCTCTTCCATGATGAACTAGCCCATATACCAAATGGATGTTAAAAGCATTTTTCTTAATGGGAAACTTATTGAAGAGGTGTACATAGAGGCACCACCGAGTATGAGCATTCTTGAAGGAAAGGCACTTCGGTTACGTAAGGTCATTTATGGCTCAAAGCAAGCACCAAAAACATGGTATGTTGAGAAGCAGTCACCGTACATATGCAAATGCATATGAGTAGTTTGGTAACTACTTAAGAGGTCAGGGGCATTATTGTAATCAAGGTGTTTTAGTCTAATCTCTCTATTTAAGTGAGATTAGACCTAATGAACATATACGATTCTCTCTCTCTCTCTCTCTCTCTCTCTCTCTCTCTCTCTCTTCTCTGATTTGCTAGAAACCCTAGCTGGCTTCAACATGGTATCAGAGCAGGACGTAGCTCTGGGCGTCTGACTTGATCGATCCACACGTTGATCGGGTGGCGTTGTGTACATCGTGAAGAGCGGTCTGAACAGCGACAAAGCTGATTGTTGTGTACAGCGACTACAACGATCGTTGTGTATAGAGTGTACCGCGATCTGGAACCTCTCCAGCCAGCAGGAACATGAATGGGTGGCGTTGTGTGCCAGCATGAACAGCGATCTAAACAGCGTGAATAGCGATCAGCTTCTCCAGCAGGAACGCTGATCAGGCGTGTGTTGTGCGTGTAGTAGCAGGTATGTGTGCGTAGCAGCAGGGAGACCCTGACCGTGTCGATGGTGGTTGAGGATGGTTGTGTGGATGTCGTTGATCGGGCATGCGTTATGCATGTAGTAGCAAGTATGTGCGCGTAGCAGCAGGGAGACCCCGACCGTGTCGATGGTGGTTGATGATGGTTGTGTGGATGTCGAAAAGGCCTGTAGTCTCCATCATGATGCAGTCGTGGTATGCAGGTTGTCGAAAATTGTTTGCAGTCGTGGTATGCATCTTGTCGCAGTTTTTTTTAAGGTGAATAGTTCAGATTTTATCAGGGTGATTAAAATCTGGTAGAGTCGGCTTCCCAGTTGGTAGTTGGTGTGCACGTTAGTTTTGAATCTGAACAGCGTATTACAGTTTTTTTGTATATTAGATTCTATCTGTATGATTAAAATCTAGTAGAGTCGGCTTCTCAGTTGGTAGTTGGTGTGAACGTCAGATCCAAGTTTTTCAGCAGTTGGTAGTTGCGTGTGGTTGTATTTCCATGGCCGAAATGCAGAAGTAAGACATGGAGACCGAAATTGTGTCTGATTATAAAGCCTTTGCAAACCCATTTTCATATGGATCATCTGTAAAGTTGGATGAGACTAACTATGCTAGATGGTCACGTATGTTCATGATGTATGTTTCAGGGCATCGTAGAAAACATATTTTGTTGGAAAATGAGCCTATAGACAAAACTAGAAAGTATGCTACATGGGAAGAGGACAATGATATTGTCATGTCTTGGATTATGAATAGTGTGCAACCTCACATAGTCGACGGGCTTATTTATTACACCTCTGCAAAACAAATGTGGGATAATTTGCAAGATACTTATTCTCAAGAAACTAATGTTAGTCGTATTCTTCAAGTAGAACAAAAGATCTATAAATTGCAGCAAGGAGAGCAAACTCCAGTCCAGTATTATGCCTCCGTGAAGGCAGCTTTTGAGAGGCTAAATGCTCATAGACCATTATGTTGTGACAAACAAAAACTACTCATATGCATTTGCATATGTATGGTGACTGCTTCTCAACAATATGTATATCATTTGTATAAATATACAAGTATATATATAGTATATATATACATATGTATGTATACATATATATATATATATATATATATTATATATATTTTTTAATTTAGTATTTGTTATATTATTTTTTGTTTTTATTTTATTGCATTTTTGGTCAACACATGTTGACCTTGACTAGCCATTAGAGATGGTCTACCGACTAGAGGCTCTTTCACTCTCTCCTCTCTTTACTCCCTCTTCTCCTTCTCTCTTGTGTATATAAATAGGAGATCCTCCCCATTCGTATGCTTCTTGCATACTTGTTCATCAATAAAATATTATTTTTTTATATTGTATGCCTCTTTTGGTGTGTGCCCATAGCGGCCCTTTGTGCTTGTCCACTTTGGATTCTTTGGTGGATTTTTGTTTGTGCTTGAAGGCTCTTCTTTCTTTACACCCTCCCCCCTTCTTTTTCTCTGACTTTAATGAGCTAAAGAAACATTATTTGATATCTTACGCCAGAAAATGCTACCTACAACAAAATAGATCCATACTTCAAGGAATTCATGTCCACAAGCAAATATAAGAAAAAATTTATGAACGTATAACAATGCTGAAATATATCAAATAGATTGGCAACTATAAAAGGAAGTGTAAAGAGTGAATAGTGCAATTTGAAAACTCACTTACTTGAATGCGAAAGCAAACAAGAGGAGAAAAATTGGAGCAGCAGATTTACACTGTACAGACAAACAAACATGCAATATGAGTGTTCATTACAGTGCAAATGTTAAATCAGATTTTGATAAGAGAAGCTGATATATGTATATAGTATATACATATATATGGGTAACATTTGGTAATGGCGCATTACTTACAAACGCCTCTGGATCTCCATGTGCAAGTTGTTTTGATCCAATCCGACCTCATGATTGTATTCAGCATGTTCAAAATAGTGGGAACCGGCTTTTAGATCATGTTTTTTCGATGAAAAACACAATTTTATGATCCAGGAAAGTATCGCACATTGTAGGACATTTTTTTTCAATAATCCATATTGTAGGCCGTTGATTTTTAAGACTTATAGAAACCTTCCTACATGTCATAATCATACGATTCAAGAGCCGATTCCCCCCAAGTAAAACATGTAGATTACATTTGTAAGGCTAGTTTCATGAAAAACAACCAAAACAAAAGAGGTGTTGCACCTCATGTCTCCATTACCAAATGTTACCCCTATATATACATACATACATGCATATATACATATATAGAGAGAGAAAGAGAGAGCAATGCTACAGTGCTCCCGGAGCACCTACACCCACGTAGTAGAAACCATTTGTGTAGATTGCATCTTCTCAATCAGACTTAATAGATGTACTCAGCATGGTTTATTTGATAGGAATCAGGCCTTGGATCATGTTTTTTGGATGCAAAAATATATTTTTTTAAGTCATCAAATTTTGGTACATTGTAGGCCGTCAATTTTTTAAGGTCTTGAAAAATCTACATATGAGTCATGATCACATGATTCAAAACTTGTTTGCTACTAAAAAATGCATGTAGATCATATCTATAGGGTTTGATCGACAAAAGAACTCGAGAATTTTGAAAAATTAAAGCTTTTATTAGGTGGGAGTAGGTGCTTCCCGAGCAATATATATATATATATATATATATATGAGCTGTTAGCTTCCACTGCTTTTCATGAACACTAACAGCTTCACCACAAATTTATACACCTAATAAATTTAAAAATGACAATGATTTGATACATTATTTGCTATGACCTATGTCACACGGACTCGGCTAGGGAGGCGCCGCACCCGAGTCGACACGCCCCGACACGGGTGCGGCTTCGGACTCGGCTCCGACTCGGTCAATGTTGACTGAGTCCAAAAATTGTCCAGTTTTAGGGTAAAAAAAATGATATCTTTATATGTTTTTTTAAAAAATATATATATAGAATGAGTCTCAAACATAAGCCCCAGAAAAAAAAATCGGGGGGCGCTGCCCCCCTTGGGACCCCGCCCGCTGACCACGCAGCGGGATCCGCGCCGGGGGGAGCCCCCAGACCCTCTTTCTGCAAGGGCAAAAGTACAATTTGCAAAGTTTATAAAAACACTCATGCTGGTGCCAAACTTTAGAGGACAATATCCACATATATGCACACAGGATATATTATTATTATTATTTTTTTTTTAAATATATATATATATAGCCAAGTCCCCGTGTCCAAAATTTTTAAAATTGCGCCGCACCCGTGTCGCACCCGCACCCGCACCCATGTGACATAGGCTATGACCGTGGGTATTTCAGAAATTTTATAAAGAACAAATGATACATTTATGTCATAATCTGAAAGCGTGCAATGTCTTTTCAATGTGCTTTATAAAAATTACTAAATCTTTATGGCACTGAAACTAATGCATGAAACTGCTGCCATAGGGATACAAAATATGTCATGAAGCTACACACACACACACACACATATATATATATATAGAGAGAGAGAGAGAGTCACCATGGTAGCAAATGTCACAGATATGAAGACAAGAGATTCGTTGCTCAAATTTATGTCCAGTGCAGTTCCAAGAGCAGTTGGCACAACTACAGGGCCAGAGAACAAAAACCTTTCAATAACATTGCTTATTTGAAATGGCAGAAAACTGAATGCATATCGTAATGACAATGACGCAAGGCCAATTCATTGTGTGTTCATACCTTACATTCAAAGCAGAGAGAGAGAGAGAGGTTTAATATAAAAGGTTAAGATTCAGTCAATAGCTACTGGTTGTTCATTTTTCTTGTTTGTAAGAAATTAAGAATTTTCATCGAAGATGTTAGTCAATAGGTTTTCAATTTCTAGGCACAATGACATTATGGTTAACCAGATATGTAACACATTAAGTAATATCACTCCATTCCATCTTCATGCTCTAAATGGGTCGCTGTTTCATTCACCAATGGTTAAAAAGCTAAAAATATTCTCATTGAAGAAGCAAAGTATGACAATGACCAAAAGAGGTAAAGAACCAAACTAGATGACAAAGTTGAATATATCTTGAAAGCATTTTGAAACGCTTAGTACTCTAAACACTAACGAGAAAAAGATGAACAGGTTCAAGGTCTTAATTGTTAGAAAAGGAAAAGACAAAGCCAAAGAAAACAAATACAAAAAAATAGAAAGGGTTATGAAAGATTCAACTTCAAGTTGATAAGACCTTCAAAGGCATGGATATAAAAACTCAAATATGGATTCCAACATGTTTGTGCAGCAATTTTTGAGTAATATAGAGGGTCCAAATTTATCATTTGAGATGTTATGGATTTGTTCTAGTAATTATTTTACTTACATCTTGTAATCAGACGTAGAGTGGGTTGATGATATGCTTCATAGTTGGCAAACCTGGCGAGTAGACTCAAGAATTGCCCGAGTCGACAAGGATCGGACCCCAAATGGGACACAATTCAGAACCACCGATCCACATGCCTCTTACGTATTTCTTGTCATGCATTTTGTGGTTTTAATGTAAATACTCATAAAGATACTTGTTATAAAAAAATCATATATTTTAAATCATACAATTAACAATTATGTATTACTATATACTTTTATCCTTGCATAGCCTAGTCATTGATGTCATGTGCTAAATTTAGTGATTATGCAGCTTGGAGTTTGATTTTTTTCATATATTAACTGTTTAGCAACACTAAAAATTGCAAAGTCTCAACCTGTCCGAGTTACCGAGTCAACCCACTGACTCGCGAGTCAAGGGTCAGGCGATCCAAATCTGAGTCATGAGTTTGCCAACCATGACATGCTTAATAGTGTATGTTTCTCAAAAGAAGAATCAATTTCTCTAATAGTGTATGTTTAACAGAAATTTTAATATGTAAGCAAGAATAGAAGCATTACTAAATTTAGCTAGTCTCTTCAGAATTTATGCAAAAGTCCAATCAGGTTCATGATAATTCAGGCATCCATAATTCTATGTGATACATGTCCAAACAAAAAAACCAAGGTTGAAGGTGATGCCTCAATATCTCCAACATTTACTAGTACAAAAGATAGAAATTAGCCCATTTAGTGTTGGCCGCTCTAGGAATGTAAGGCCGAATATGGGTTTTCACAAGGCATGTCTAGGAATTCTTCCAGAATTCAAGACCAGATCTATGTTTTGTTATATGTGCCACTGACAACTAAGATTTAGTAGCAACTACAAAGCACCACAAAAAGGTTCCAGGCAAACAAAATTGCAAATATGTTTCATTTTAAATATCTTTTCAAAACATAAAACAAATTATTCTCAACCTATATCACACGAATACTTCACTTTGACTCACATTTTGTATCCCCTTATATATTGGTCATATTGGTTGGAAACTTCATAAAAACAGTTGTATCCCTGTATCTACGGCCATATCCATGTGACAGTTCTCAGATCTATCCATGTGAAGTTCTTCCACAAGATGCCACTAGAGAAAAAAGAATCTGCCACCACAGGCTCGCTCACTTGTCTAGTTCTCAGATCCATGTGACAGTTCTCAGATCTATCCATGTGAAGTTCTTCCACAAGATGCCACTAAAGAAAAAAGAATCTGCCACCACAGGTTCGCAAACAAAATTGCAAATATGTTTCATTTTAAATATCTTTTCAAAACATAAAACAAATTATTCTCAACCTATATCACACAAATACTTCACTTTGACTCACACTCTGTATCCCCTTATATATTGGTCATATTGGTTGGAAACTTCATAAAAACAGTTGTATCCCTGTATCTACGGCCATATCCATGTGACATAGTTCTCAGATCTATCCATGTGAAGTTCTTCCACAAGATGCCACTAAAGAAAAAAGAATCTGCCACCACAGGCTCGCTCACTTGTCTAGGGATGGACACAAATGTCCACGGCTTCCTGGATATCTCGTGTTCAAAGTTCAAACCCTGGGATGGGCACCCACGGCCTTCGTGCTGAAGTGAAGGGGAGACCTACGTAGTGAAAAAAAGAGGTTGGGGGTGGGGGATGGGATCCCAAGGGTTTTAAGCAGGAGAATCCAAAAAGAAAGGGGTTGTAAACGTGAATTCCTGCCAATGAGCCAAAAAAAAAATGGTGTTTCCCCAGTCAGAAAAAAAAAAAACATCTACAATTTTGAAATTAAAAAAGTAAATCCATATGTATACCTCTTTCGTAAGTATCAAGTTCCCAAAGAAAAAACAAAGATCAAATACTTGAGAGAAGGAAAAGTTACACAGTATCGTTACCCCTTATGAAGTAGTCCCTCCAAGACATGGCTCCGCTTGGTTCAAATCTTTCTGACCAGAACCACAGAATGGCCTTTGACAAAACAGCTTGCATAGCAAAGTGGACTGTATTCATCAGCAAGGGAGCTGGGAACCTTCCCAAGTGATCTCCCAAAAGTAATTTATTATACCTACCCAAAAGACAGCCATGTTAAGTTCATAGTATCATTGAAGAAACTTCTTAAGAGAAACATGACCAGATAGGGAATTGAGCACATCACTTTACTCACACTGTCAAGCATGTGCTGAAGGTATACCATACAAGTATTAGAAACAATGTTCTAATCACTGTCGCCGCAGAAATGCAGCTTTTATTCGTCGGGCTCAATTCACTTGAACCTTTTAAATCATCGTTCTTGACCTTGAAATCCGCAGTACTCCTCTCTCTAGGAGGTGTAACCCATAGGCGTGGACTTCCTGACCTACTGCTATTCTCATTTTCAACATAGAAAGAAGAAATTTTCTTCCCGTTTCCGGCAATATCTTCATGATTACGCGGTGAATCCGTGTTCCCTCCACTCACTGAATCATCTCCTACATGGTCACCATTCAAATGGATACTTCTTTGCCGGAAATTATTCGATCTCTTCTCTAAGTGATCGATCTCAACTGAATCCTTGCTATCTCTATCTAAAACCCCATTCTCAGACCCATCTACCTGAAGTAATGGCAGCTCAAAATCACCATCCTCCCCGACTTTCTTACAATGATTGTTCAAAACTTCGGAGCCGTCAATCCCAACTTCACCGCACCACCTCGAGAAGGAAGGCTCCTTTCGGAGAACCGGCACTTTGGCATCCGTCCTAACTCCCTTATCTTCACCCCCTTCACCCTTCTCCAAATCTACATGACGACCTTCTTCCATTGTCACCACTCTTTAAAACAGCAACAAATAACTATTCTATGTCCCGCGTGAACAATCAAGAAAAGCAATCAGATATTCATACTAATCAACAAATCACACACTCTACAAAGCATCCCAAAAGAACCAAGAAACCCATCACGCAGAAACGTCATTGCCCAATTCATATCTAAAAAAATCGAATCACCACGTCAAGAAAACGTCACAACGAACTCAAATCAGAGGTACCCATCTGCACCAAAATCAGTATTAGGCCAAACCACATAGGAAGACCAAGTCCCATCCTCTCATTGGTGAGAAACCAACAAAAGACAAACTAAAAGAAACAAAGTGGTGAATCGAAATCTCGCCGAAGTAGATAATAAACAACCAATCGCAATCGATAAGAAAACTAGTCGGTATCAATCCACAGTGAATCACAAGCACCCTTCTACTTCAATCCACCAAACGCGTTGTCTGATGATAAATTAACGCGAGAACGTCGTAACTCGATAGAAGGACCAGATTGACCTGAGATCGTGCTGGCGTACAGTGGTTGGTTCCACTGAATCTTGGTGTTCGTTTCCGTCGATCAACCGAGAGAGAGAGAGAGAGAGATTTGTGGCAGATCTAGCTGCTCTCGAATGTTGTCGACACTCACCGTTTTGACACATTCGTGGGCGCGCCCGTACAGTACCAAGCAGCTGAAAAGGCATTATTTTCTCTAGGCTTCGTTAATTAACGATAAACTATGTTTTAAAGGTGTGATTTTTATTGGGCCACCAAAACTTTTAGTCATAATTAATATGTCCACCATAGTTTTGTAATTTTTCAAATGCCATACAAACAAATAATCATACACGTTAACTCCCATTAAAGTTTTTGTATTTTCAAATTACTCATTTTCTTATAAAAAAAATAGCTAAAGAATGCATCACAAGTAGGGGTGTCCACGGGTCAGGTTTCATCCTGACCCCACCAGTACCAAACCCTATAGGTTGAGGTTTGGTAATAAATAAGACCCGATTAGAATCCGAGGGCCCTATTAATACATGGAGCCGGGGATGATTTGTGAAATTTTATACCAGACTCGAGCCTGACAATAGTTCCCATTAAGATCCAAAAAATTTCAATGTAATACGTGGTATGAGTCATGTAGTTTTTTTAGGATCCGGGTTACACCTGGGTTCGAACCAAACCTGACCCGTTGATACCCCTAATCACAAGGGCTTCGCCTCCCTGACTAGGTCACTTGGGACAATGAATCCCAATCATGGAAGACATCCTTTGTTGCAAGGTCAGGTGTACTCGCATAAGAGCAAGGAGACCAAAGGGTTTTACTAACATGAGACCTATCAATATGCGATTAATGATGAATTTTCTCTTTGCTTGATAAAAACAAGTTTTTATGAAGGCTAAAAAAAGTCCAATGAACATTTTAGTTTCTCCTCTTACAAAAAAAAAATAGTTCCAACCTTTAACTCGTCTTTGGCATGACCAGTGTAGTGGTTACCCATATGGTCAATGAGGTCCTGTGTGAAGCTGAAGTCTTGGGATCAAATCCCACTGGAGTATGGGAGCTGTTGTTGAGGTTGGGTAGTTGTGTCCTCAACTGGGAGTTTCAATTGGCAGGAGGCAAGCCCATTAAGTGTCACTGTTCTTGGTGAGAGTTTTTTTTTAGTGTCAAAGATAGATAAATAAATAAATAAATAAATAAAACCCATGTTTGTCCAAATAATAATTTTGATCTAGAAATAAAAATTCTTGTCTTTTTATCTAACAATCTTCAACCTTGGACATCAATGAACACTTGTCACGTTTTAAAGGTTAAAACCCAAAAAATAAGTTATGTTGAGCATGAGAGAAAAATCCGGAGATACGTTCCCACCACAATAAACGTTAACAAATGATCAGAATAAGGTGATAAAGAAATGAGGGGGGTGTTTGTTTAAAGCCTCAAAGTTGGGTTATATTTTGAAATTTGTAAAAATTATAGTGGGTAAATTAATTGTAATGAAAACTTTGGCGGGCGGTTGAAAATGATCTCAACCAACTCATCCTTGCGGAAGATTGCTTTCTGCGGCCTTTCAGATGTAACGTTGAAATTAAGCAAGAGGATCCATTGCTAGCCCTTCGTCTTTTATGTAATTCCAATCACGTCCTCGTGACAAAATATCAAAACATGATTGGCATAAGAAACCGGCAGTGTGACCCACAAGGTTGACAAACTTGGCTATATGTATCGGTTTTAAGGTATTCAAGTTAAAGAACGTGCCCGCTTAACATGGGGTGGGGGCCTTGAGTGTTAGACAGGCAGTTTAGGTTTGATTCTCATGGGGGTTGCCTTTACGCGCATAGGTTTAAGGGGCAGGGGTCTTAGCCTCAGAGTTTTATGCTGTTAGGTGTGGTAGGCTGAGTCAGCACGATCAGGTCTTTGTGTGTCTCTTACGGATTCTTACGTAAAATATCTTTCTAAAAGTGGTTATTAATCCTTCTTTAAACCGTAAAATGGTACATAAAATCGAGGGGATGGCAATAATCTACTGGTGCATTATCGACGAGTTGGTGGCAAAGTATATCTATAGTAAGTCCTAGCCTCAAAGATTTAGGCTTATTGAACAACAAACGTAGGTATCCCAGGCACGATCAAGCCTTTGATCCCAAGCACAGTTCTTAAAGTAATAACAACAACAACAACAACAACGCCTTCATCCCAAAATAATTGGGGTCGACGATATGAGCCAAAAAAGAAAATCATTTTGGGTCTTCCACATGAATCTTTCTCCTCCAATCATTTCTATCAAATGTCATGTCCTCAGTGAGTGAGGTTCAAAGCATTCATATTCTTTCCTATCATCTTCATCCAAGTCTTTTTAGGCCTAACTCGACCTCTTTTAACTAATATATTTTTCCATTTCTTCATCCTTTTAACTGGAGCATCATTAGGCCTTCGTTGAATATGTTCAAACCACCGTAAACGATTCTCTCTCATTTTATTTTCAATGGATGCAACGCCTATCTTCTTACGTATCTCTTTGTTTCGAATCTTATCTTTTATTATATTTTCACATATCCATTTAAGCATACGCATCTCAGTTACACTCATCTTTTGAATATGATGTTTCATGTCCGCTCAATATTTTGTACCATATAGTAAAGTGGGCTTAATTGTCATCGTATAAAACTTTTCCTTCAACCGCAATGACATTCTATGATCGCATAACACTCCAATTACACTTTTTTCATTTCATCCACCTAACCTTTGTCCTATGATTTACATGTCCATCAACTTTTTCATACTTTTGAATGATAAATCTAAAAATTTGAAACAGTCATCCACCGGTATTTCTTGCTCACCAAGCTTCACTGTTTCGTTGCTTGCTAAACCGACATTCTATGTATTATGACTTACTCAACTTAAAACCACTTGCTTCCAATGCCTGCCTCCATAATTCTAACTTAGCATTAACCCTAGTTCTTCAGGTAATAAATAAATACAAAAATGTTACATATAAACTGATAAAATGTGTTTATAACCGTTTAATTACTTAGTAGAAAGCATGTACCAAAATATATATTTCTATAACCAGTCATGTTTTACAAACTAAATAAATCAAGAACCGGCATCCCCACTAAAGCTTGATGATCAAATATTCAGCGTTTTCATTGAATCAATTTGATTCAAGACATGTTTTTTTAATAAACAAGCCATGATAAACACGTTTAGAAGTTGATATCAAGCAAAAGCACTTGCAACTATGGTTCTTAAGAGTCCTAACAAGTGACCTAACGATTGATAGAATAGGATAATCTCTCTCTCTCTCTCAAGTACAATGCCAATGCATCACAACCGTCCATTTCAGAGATGGAAGGCACCGACACCTGACTGTCAACACACTCGCGTTAGGTGTTAATTACCGGGCCCCCATGAGACGTAAACGTCCAACAATTCACAACCCCGTCCATGTCGACCACCATCGATGCTTAAGATGGACGACAACCAATAAAAAAATTTATTCATTAACGGTGTTGATTTTAAAAAATCTAAAGCCATTTAAATCGGACAATTTTTATCCCAAAATCCCCTTCGTCTAATCAATAATCCACACTGGCACACCGCTGGCAGCTTAGTCACAAATATTCATTACGAGAATCTCATGATATTTTTGAAAAGTTGGGGAAGTTTTGGAAAAATACTTGAAAAATATTGTTACAGAATAAATATAGAGAGAGAGACAGAGTAAGTGGTGGCTGCCTACCACTTTTTTGGCCTACTACCAGCTTATTGTAGTGAAGTGGTGTTTCAGGTTGTTTTTAGTAAATTTGACTCTGTAGATGTGTTTGTTTTCATGGTCAACTTGCTTTGAAACAACACTTTGATCATTTTTTAATAAAAGCATGAATTTTTTATGCCTTGAATATCTATAAAAAATTCAAATCATCGGTTTTTAAATATTATAAAAACCTACCTGCACATCGGAATCAGGTGATCAAATAGTTAATTCCTATAAAATCATGCATGCAAAACACATATGTATGGTCAGATTAAAAGAAAACATGAAAAAACACTTTTTGTATAAAAGGCCGGTAAGCTAGCGGTAGACCAGAAAAGTGGTAGACATCAACCATTTTCATATATATATATATATAGAGAGAGAGAGAGAGAAATGCGCTTGTTCTGCCCACTTTCTGGTTTTGCCCCTCAAAATCGTATTTTTCTGTGTTCTTCACATCTAACACCATAGATGTGATCTATAGGTTTTGCTTAGTGGGAACCGACATTTGGATCACCGGAATCTGACCTATATACAGTACTTTCCGGTGATCCAAAATGAATGGCTATGAAGGTATCAATTTTTTCCCGCTCATAAAAACATGTTTTTCATGGAGAAATGATCAAGAGTCAATTCTCAAGAAATAGAGCATGGTAAACACATCCAACCGTTGAGATTTATCATAAGACACTTCAAAACTATGGAGCAGAGCTTGAAATGGGGCTTAATATGTTAAGTTCTCATATATATATATATATATATATAGAGAGAGAGAGAGAGAGAGAAAGAGAGTTTAAGGGGGTGGGTGGCGTTATGTGACCATGATAAAATTGTGAGACATAAATAAATCATAAAAAAGCAAAATCGGTGATACTTTGATTTATTTTTTACATGATATTGGCCTTTGTAAATATCACAATATTTTCAAGATATCATAGTGACCAGTGTTTAAAACATGGAAATGGGACCGGTTATAGTTATTCGTGTGGGTATTAAAATATATATATAACGTGTTTTTAATGACAAAATATTAAAAATAAACAAATTGGTTAAATTCCAATTCTAAAGTCAGGTTTTTTAATTACAAACAATAATTTACATTTTAAACGGCTGAGAGGATATCTCCTTTTTTTTCCTTGCAAACTAAAAAAAGTCCACCACATTTGTCATTGATTTCAATGGACTGAGCCAATCATGGCTTAATAATTGGGCCCACTACAGTCGATGAGGTAGGTATGGGAAGGCTCTCCAGTCTCCACAAGTACGTCATTTTTTATCAATATTTCTTCTCTCTCTCACTCTCTCTCTCTCTCTCTCTCTATATATATATATATATATATATATATATATATATATATATTACCTTTGATAAAATTTCATCTTGATTTTCAAATTTTAGTTTTTAAAGCCATTCTCTCTAGGGCAATCAAACCCCATATCAGATGAGCGGGCACGTCCCATGGGACAGTCTCACGGGGTTCCGACCCCTCCTCCCAGATTCTCGAGACAATGTGTCATGAACAAGAACATGTCTGTCATTAGGTTTTGAACTTGCAACGTCCCAACATAGTGACGTGCAATAACAGCTCCTACTAAACAAGGTGGGAGTGGAGATGGCAATTAATGAGAGTGTAATTAATACCACCTATTCCCAATTGTGTTTGGGAACCCCTTTTGAGAGATGAGTCATTTTTTTTTTTTGAAAGGCAAGCTGGGTTAGGCAGACCCTGCCAGTTATACAACTATACCGCTGGTCCGCTGGGTTTTGAACCTGCAACGTCCTAACATCCTAATACAAAGTCATGTGCACCAACTGATCTTACCAAACAAGCGGAGAGTTGGTGAGATGAGGCAGGTGTTGAGGGTGGAGATGGGCCATTTTCAACTACGTCCACACAATGATGTTGTTGACAATTTCAACCTCATCTTCCATTTTAGTCTCCACTCCCATCACCCCTCTCATCTTCTATCTAATACGGCTCCCAAACACAGCCTAAGAAATGACCTAGATTCCCACCTCACTCCCTTTATCAGGAAATTGAGGAATTGTTTCCACTTCTGCACCATTTTTTTCTCACTGGAAAACTTTTCTTCCCTGTCTCGTTTGCAATCACACTAGGAAACCATCACTCTGAGAATCATTGGCGTGTTTTGTTGGCCCTTTTCACATGTATGTAAATCTGACGTGTGTGTTTGTGTGTGAATGGGATTCACATTGGTTTACGTGTAAATCCCATTCAAATATGAATCTTACTGGCATGGCTCACTTGAGTTTCTTTTTCTTTTAACTTCTTAATTATTTCAAATTTTATTGTTGTATTTTTTTTATAACTTGAAGAAACCGCACATGTGATATGGACACGACTAAAAATCCAATTACCGAGGTAGGCGAAATTAGTCGGTTCACACGGCAGCAGAGTCAGCATCACCGTAGGGTAGTGCGACCACTACACGGGCAGCGTGGGTGCGCTAGGGGTGCAATTGGCAGGGCAGATGCTTCACATGTGCGACACATGCATGACAGCATCCAGAAGGGATCCAAGGGTGGCGCGGTTTCAACAAACAGAATAGAGGCATCAGCCGTGAGGTTTGATTCATGGGCCGCTCAAAGCTTGGCACCACTTATGAAGTCAACACTATAAATATAGTGTGAATTGTATTTTTGATCACTATGTAATTTTAAAAATTTGTGGAATGAAATGAGATTTTCTTTTGTCTCAACTTGGAGAAAGGCTTCACTTGTGGATCGGCTTTCACTAGTTCGTTTGTGATTTAGTTGAGATTCTTCCTGTTTCACTCTCTTCTCCAAGTTCTTCTCTTTCACGAAGTCCTTAGCTCGTGGATAAGGTGATGTTTTCGGCAATCGGATTTTGTTTCAACTAAGTCGGACAACTTCACGCTTTCTGATCATCTTGCCGCAGCAATCAACAGTCTATGCAACCGAATGCAGCACAGGGCTCGGGGCTCATGATCGTCTTTCAAACTCCAGCAGTTGCAGCATCACTGTCGCACACAACTACCTGTGCGTCGACAGATCGCAACTAATCGCTTGCCTGGAACTTATGTCCGTAAACATTTGGTCTCCTACAACTGTTGAGCCATCCACTCACGTTGTTGAACTGCTTCATACAGATAAGTGCAAGAATAATTGTTTGCATTTTAATCGATCTTCTGTGTTATGCTGCTTGTTCCTGTGTGCAACATGTCCAGTGGGCACAACTCTCTGTCGAGGACATCTATCATAGCTACGAGTATGTCTGCTGTGGTGCCTTCAAGCGCTAACCGGTTAGCACAAGTTCCTCGAGCGTCTGTGCGTGCTATGATGCACGCGTGGTGCGACCCTTTTCCTAGGATCCGATGGTCTATGGGATGGTTCCGAGAATTTTTTGTTTTGTCGGGCAGTAGAACAATATTCAAGCTCAATGCCAATCAAGTCTCGCAACTCGCAGGGTTGAGCTCGAGTAGTCGATGCCAGCATGAGTGTGTGCAAGTGAGCAAACCACAAAGCATAAAGAACGGGCTTCGTCTACAAGTTAGATACACAAGCACACAGGCCCGATTTACAAGCTCTCAAGAGCCACCTTATACACACGCAGATGCCCACTCATAGAATGCATAAATACTTACAGAGTGGCAGCTGGGATAAAAGGAGGTTGCAGTTGTGGTGCAATCATGGCAGCAACAGAACACTCAACGCGTGCAATGCATAGGCGCGGTGCGGCAGTGCGCAGACGTGCAATGCAGGAGGCAGCGCAGAAGGGCGCACAATGTGTAGGAGGTAGCATAGAAGGGCGCACAACGTGCAGGAGCAGGGCAACAGCACGTGCGACGCACAGGACACACAGGTGCTGCGGACACAGGGCGCGCATGTGATGCAGTGCGGGGGCTGAGGGCACAGGGTGTGCGGCGCAGGTGATGTGCACAGATGCAGGATGCAGTGCGCAGGGACAGGGATTGTGCAAGGCACAACGTGACAGTGCAGCTGCAACACACAACTAACATGCACGGGGGCAGGGCATGGGCAGCAGATGCAACACGGTCGTGCGACACGCTGTGGGCTGCAGGCTTGCAAGGACAGTGCTGCAGTCCAACAGTAACGTAGGCACCCAGAGGGCATCTGTACGCTACAAAGAGAGTGCAAAGCCAACTCAAACGCTGAGTTATCGAAGCCAAGCACTCGCGCACGGTTGAATGATGAGCTTCAGAAGTTTGAACTATGTGGTTGATCAACCCATTGCTGTAAACCTCCTTTGGTGAAGGGGGAGTAAGAACGCTCCTAGACCACTGACTGATTCCTTGGCTCGCCGGGTGTGCACCTACTCCACCAACATCACCGATCATATGCCATCGATGGCCCAAGCAAGTGTTTCGCAACACTTGCATGGGCCGAAATGGCCAGTGAGAAGGAACTCACGGCCTTATGTTGAAAAACCTCTCTTCAGCGGAGGGAAAATAAAAAATGTCTCGCAAGACAAAAGCCAAAGGTTGATTTCATATATTTTCTAAAAGATACATAACACGCTACAATAAATGGCTTAAATAAGCCTTAAGGAATTCAAAATGCATAAAACAAAAAAAGAGACGCCAATTGAGAGAGGCAAGCCCAACTGGGGTGGCAACTACCATTGCACACTGTAGGGGCGCATACGATCATGCGGCGCCGTTGTCGCATCATGCATGGCACGTGGCGCAAAGCAGCATGAAAAATGCGCATTGCGTTTGAAATTTAAAATGCCACAACTATCGTGCATGGCCTGCACGCACAGTGGTGTAACCGTTGTTGCACATGGCCATCGCGCGTTGCGGTGCATTTGAATTTCAAACACGCATTGTTGTCATGAATGCAGTGGTGTAACTACTGTCGTGCATAGCTCGCGCATGCAATGTGGTACCCTATTGCCACGCATGGCTTACACGAGCAACACAATAACCGTTGTCGTGTATGGTTTGTGCATGCAGCGTGACAACCGTTGTCGTGCACGACAAGCATGTGTGGCACCTCTGTTGTGCATCGTGTGTGCGTGCACGGCAGTGTAACTGTTGCCACGTTGTGCACAGTGCGTGCAGGATGCGACGTGGTCAACTTTTGTGGCCTTTGGCGTGCGCTGAAGGTGCATGGTCAGTTGGCCTTCCACTGCCACTCCATGTGTGTGGGGTACTCTGAAAGATGTGCTCCGACTCTCAAGCGTGGTTAAGTACCGCGTTAGGGGCGCACACTAGGGTTGAGAGTGGCTCCGGCGTGGCGAATCTGAATCCAACGCAACAAGGGCTGCTCTAATCCGAAGGAGGGTGTGGCGACATTTGATGGAGTCCGCGGTGGTCTGAATGAAGTGTGGATGCATCAATCCACCATACTTCTGCTATCCCTTTCCCTTAAGGGTGTCGCTTAGATCTTTCTCTTTAACATTGTCGCCTAGCCGTGAGAGTGCATCCGCTACACGATTATTGGTCCCCTTTTTATACTCCAAGTCAAAGTCATAGGCTTGTAGCTTTAACACCCATCTTTGTTGACTCGAGGTCGTCACTCTTTGCTCCAGCATATACTTCAGGGACTGATGATCAGTCCTTACCACAAAGTATCTTCCCATAACTTAAGGATACCATTTCTTGATTGCAATAACTATAACTAACATTTTCCGATCATAGGTGCTCAATGCATACACTCTTTTAGGGATGGCCTTGCTCATATAGGCAATTGGGTGTTCTTCTTGCATAAGAACCACTCATACCCCATAATTGCTTACATATGTCTC
Source organism: Nuphar pumila (assembly GCF_984573655.1). Lineage (NCBI taxonomy): Eukaryota > Viridiplantae > Streptophyta > Magnoliopsida > Nymphaeales > Nymphaeaceae > Nuphar > Nuphar pumila. The sequence continues at coordinate 5,495,085 of NC_143263.1, read as the reverse complement.
GATCACAAAAATTTTAGAAAAATCAGGTAGTGTCAAGATGGATGCACGTGTCATGGCTTCTTTCAAGTTTTTGAAGGCTTCTTGGGCCTTGGTGGACCATAGGAACGAGTCTTTTACGAGTAAGGCTATGAGTGAGGCTGCAATGGTATCGTATCCTTGCACAAAGCATTTGTAGTAGCTAGTTAAACCCAAAAATCCTCTCAAAGCTTTCTGAATTTTAGGTTGTGGCCACTCTTTCATGTGTAGGACTTTGTCAGGATCCGGTTCCACTACCTTGTGAGATAAGATGTGACCCAAATACATAACATTATCGGTCTCAAATGAGCATTTGGTCTTTCTTAGCAAATAGCACATGCTCTCGTAATATGGCAAGCACTTTACGAACATGATCAAGGTGCTCTTCCTAATTCTTGCTATAAACAAGAATGCCATCAAAGAACACCAAGACAAAATTATGCAACATGGGTCTGAACGCATCGTTCATAGCTCACTGAAATGTGGCAGGGGGATTGGTTAACCCGAACAACATGACCATAATTTTGTATTGGTTACCGTGGGTCCAAAACATTGTCTTGAATATGTCTCCTTCAGCCATACGGATTTGATGATAACCCGCTTGAAGGTTGCAATTCATCGAACAATTCCTCTATCACAAGAATTGGGTGTCTGTCTTTCACGGTGATGGCATTAAGTGCTCGGTAATCTATACAAAACCTCCATGTATCATCCTTTTTTTTGACCAAAAGTACCATGGAAGAGAAAGGATGGGAGCTCGGCCTTATGATGTCGCTCTCCAACATTTTCACTACCATTTTTCCCATCACTTCCTTTTGTGAGACTGCATACCGATAAGGTCTCATGTTCACAGGATTGGCATTTGCAGCCAACGTGATTTTGTGATCCTGAGAACGTGGGGGGGTAACCCCGTGGGCTCCTGGAACACAACCTCAAATTCGGCCAATAGAATGGCCATGTCGAGATGTATTTCAACCCTTTTTTCTTCACCATTTTTGTCTACTTGTTGCACTAGGCAAAGACCTGCACAGTGCATGGTCTAAAAAATATTTAGGACTTCACGGCTATCAATCTCCTTGTCGAATGTTGCTCGATGAGAACGAAGGGTAACCATTTTGACTCTCTCTTGGAAAGCCATCTCCATCACAGTGAAATCCCATTGAACTTTTCTGAGACTTCGCAACCAACTCATTCTCAAAACGACATCTACCCCTTTTATGGGAAGAAGGTAAAGGTTGACTTTGAATTTTGAGTTTTGAAGAGCCAAAGGAGCATCTTAACAGAATTGGAAGCTACGAAGGTATCCACCATCCCCAATTACCACTTCAAACATGAGATGCTCCTTAACTGAACATCCAGACTTCTCAGCCACCCCCTCTTGAATAAAATTATGTGTGCCACCTGCATCAATGAGCACGTTCACCTTATGCCCATTCAGTCGACCTTCCAAACACATAGAATGAGGGCAGGTGAGTCTCAATATGACATGATACTCGACCTCCTCAGTATCGCTAGAGTGTTTTTCCTCCTGTGGACTACTTTCCTCATCATCATCATCGATGGTTTGGAGTATTTGGAGCTTTTGGCACTTATGCCCGGGATTCCACTTGTCTCCACATTTGAAATACTCATTATGTTTCCTTCGCTCCTCCGTTTCTTTTTGTGTGATGGTCTGGATTTTAGGAGCGGGTTTGGACATAAACTTATGACCTTTGAAAGTTTCCTTCATTTTGTTAGGCCTCAGAGCCGACCATCTCAACTTTTGTATCTCCTTGTACACCTTGGCTACCCGATATGCCTCAGTTGTGGAAAGAGCACCTAAGGCCAAAACCTCTAAACAAAGTTCATCCTTAAGCCCCCCTATGTAGGACCCAAACAAAGTGTGTGGATCTATGTGAGGCACCAAGGAGCAAGCATCCTCGAACTCAGTTTGATACTCTTCCAACGTTTTTTTTTTGTCTTAGTTGCTTGGGTGAAACATCATGATTAACCAAGGAAGATTGACCAAACCTTTCCATGATAGCGATTTGGAGTTGATCCTAAGTGATGTGCTCATGCGTAAGTTCCTCTTAATGGAACCAATGTAGAGCACTACCTTCCATTTTCGAAATGGCCACATCAACATGGGCATTTCATGGAGCGTTGGTGGACAAAAAATAATGACTGGCTTTGTAAAGTTGATCTCTATCACTCCGTCCATCAAATGTAGGCAAATCTACCTTGATTTTGCACCTATAGGTGTCATGCCTATCTTTCCATGTGCATTCTCATGGTGATTGACTTTTCACTGATTCATTATCATATTCACGCAAAGGGGATCACACATAGGGAACTTGTCGATGTTGGGGCGTCTCCTTCTCACGATTTTGTCGTCCGTTTAGGCTCGTGGCAAGGTTGGCAATTAAATCTTCAAGACGACCGATGCGATCATTCACTTCTTGATTCAAACAAACCAAATGACCCATCATGTCTACTTGAGAAGCACCAAATGGAATCGTAGAGACCCGTTCACTCTCATGGGGAACCTCTAGACCATCCATTGCTTTGATACCAACTGATGTAGCCCTTTTCCTAGGATCTTATGGTCTATGGTATGGTTTTGGGAATTTTTTGTTTTGTCGAGCAGCAGAACAATATTCAAGCTCAATGTCGATCAAGTCTCGCAACTCACGGTGTTGGGCTCGAGTAGTCGGTGTCAGTGTGAGTGTGTGCAAGTGAGCAAACCACAAGGCATAAAGAACGAGCTTCGTCTAGCCGAAGCTAGGATTACAAGTAAGATACACAGAAGCGCATGCCCCAATTTACAAACTCTCAAGAGACACCTTATACACATGTAGATGCCCACTCATAGAATGCATAAATACTTACAGAGTGGCGGTTGGGATGAAAGGAGGTTGCAGTTGTGGTGCAGCCATGGCAGCAACAGAACACTCGATGTGTGCAATGCACAAGCATGGTGTAGCAGTTTGCAGGTGTGCGGTGCAAGAGGCAACGCAGAAGGGCGCAAAATGTGCAGGGCGCACAAGAGCAGAGCAACAGCCCGTGCGATGCACATGACGCAGAGGTGCTGCAACTGCAGGTGCTGCAAATGTAGGGCACACAAGTGATGCGGGCACAGATGCTGTGACACAGGTGTTGCGGGTGCAGGTGATGCACACAAATGTAAGATGCAGTGCGCAGGGATAGGGACTGTGTAGGGCACAATGCGACAGTGCAGCTGCATTACACGACTAACATGCATGGGGGCAGGGCACGGGCAGAAGATGCAGCACAATCGTATGCAGGCTGCAGGCTGCAGGCTACAGGCTTGCAAGGGCAACATTGCAGTCCAACAATAACGTAGGCACCTTGAGGGCGTCCGTACGCTACGAAGAGAGTGCAAAGCCAACTCAAATGTTGAGTTACTTGCGATGTTGACTTCGCAGAGATGAGAGATTCACCACTCAAGGTGTGCAAACCCAACAGAGAGAATTGCTTACCGAAGCCAAACACTCAAGCACGATTGAATGATGAGCTTCGGAAGTTTGAGTTGCATGGTTGATTAGCCCGTTGCTGTAAACCTCCTTTGGTGAAGGGGGAGGAAGAACATCCCTAGACTGCCGACTGATTCTTTGGCTCGTTGGACGTGTGCCTACTCCACCAACATCGTCGATCACACGTCGTTGATGGCCCAAGTTGATCCAAGTGTTTCGAAACATTTGCGTGAGTCGAAATGGCCAGTGAGAAGGAACTCACGACCTTGTGCTGAAAAACCTCTCTTCAGCGGAGGGAAAAGAAAAAATGTCTCGCAAGACAAAAGCCAAAGATTGATTTCATATATTTTCTAAAAGATACATAACACGCTACAGTAAATAACTTAAATAAGCCTTAGAGAATTCAAAATGCAGAAAACTAGAAAAGAGACACCAATTGAGATAGGCAAGCCCAGCTGGGGTGGCAACTGTCGTCGCATGTTGCATGGGTGCATGTGGTCGTGTGGCGCCGTTTGCGCACTATGCGTGGTGCATGGCGCAAGGCAGTGCGCAAAATATGTAGTGTATTTGAAATTTGGAATGCCGCAGCTGCCGCGCATGGCCTGCGTGCACAACAGTGTAACTGTTACCGCGTGCGACCATCACGCCCTACGACATGTTTGAATTTCAAATGTGCATCGCTATCGTGTGAGGCTCGCACGTGCAATGTGGTACCCCGTTGCTACGCACGTCTCACACGTGCAGTACGACAACCGTTGTCGTGGACAACCAACGTGCATGACACCTCTACTGTGCATTGTGTGTGTGACAATGTAACTGCTATTGCGCTACTAACAGCATGTGCGGGGCACGATGTGGCCGACTTTTGCGACCTTTGGCATGCGTTGAAGGTGCATGGCGAGTTGGCCTTTCAAGCGTGGTTAAGTACCGCGATAGGGGCATGCACTAGGGTTGACAGTGGCCCCAACGTGGCAAATACGAATCCAACGTAACAAGAAGGGGTTGCTTTGATCTGAAGGAGGGTGTGGCAACATCTGATGGAGTTCGCGGTAGTCTGAATTAAGTGTAGATGCATCACGCTCCTGCGAGCACAATCTACTTCAACGCTTGTGCGTGCCTTATCGCACACGGTTGCATGCCTTCATGACCAGACGCATATATGCATCGATGATCGATGTGTGCGTGCACAAGCTATCAGAAGCACCTCACGCTCTGAGCGTGACAGTGCCTGCGAGCACTAATGTATCCACGCATGAGAACACCAAATTCAGTGCATATGCGTAAGCAAGACAGTGCTTGGGTGCACAATGTAACAACAGTGCGGCGTGAGATTCTTGGGAGCTCTGCAACATGTGACCAAAGACCTGGTCTTATTGGGTTCGCTTGTCATACCTACAATTGTCATCTTAAAGGGGTAAAACTCAGAAGCTGAGAGACACTCATAAGAACCAAGGAAGTGACACTCACAGGAATCAAAGTTTGACTATGACAAGGCCTTAGTTTCCCAAGCCTCAAGAACTTCTCTTTGCTGCCTGCCGAGGAGATGCACGACGTCAGGGTGATGGTACGCGAAGCGGCTTGCATCCGCGGGAGGTTGGAAGAACCACGCCCGTGCCCGAGGCCCTTATAGCAAGTGTGCTGCGAAGGGGGTGCCGACCCAAGAGAGGAGACTGGGGAAGGTGAAGGGACTGGTAGGTCCGGCAAGAGGGAGCAGAGAGGGGGAAGAAGATAGTAGAGCAGACAAGGGGAGAAGAGGGAAAAAATGAGAAAACTCGAAGAGGGAGAGAATGAACCTTTTCTTCATTCAATATCCAAAACATTACAAGTGAGGGGGCTTTATAGGCCCCTACAAAGGTGGTCCTTAGCTGGGCAGAAAACAAAACCAGAGCAGCCCTAACAACTTCCTGACAAAAAAGACCATTGCATGTCTGACAGGGTCATACGCTGGTGCCCTATCATGCGCCAGTTTCCTAATCTGCCCCTATGGCATGCCTGCCGCAGGGTAGTGGTCATACCACAGGTCGGGCGTGGCCTTCTGCCATGCCTAGAAGCTTCTGCAAGTGTGCCCTGAGTGAACCGCAGGGTGAGGGCGGTCCGTCGCGTGGGTCTTCAGTTGTGGGTCGTATCAAATCCACCACGCTTCCGTCCCACCTTGTCCTCAAGGTGCTGTATTGCCTTGGCGTGCAGAGATGCATGTCAAACAGGGCTGCATGACACGTTAATAGCCGCCTTTGTCTACGGTAGCTACGACAAGCTGTGTTGTTGCACTGGGTGCGTGCAAGGATGATGGAATGGGTTTGAGTTTGATCCCTTCGCCCCTCACCCCCCCCAATGATGTCACAGTCTGCCTGGGTCGAATGGAAGGTGATTCCTTTCCCCCCCGTGGTTCGATGACCACCTTCTTTTCGAGCTCAGTTGTGCCTTCATGGTGAAGGAGACCGAAGGTGGGTGACCACACATGGGAAAAAATGCAAGGCAGATGGACAGAAGACGCGTAGAAGCGTGCAGTGCAGACACACAGAGAAGGGTCATACATAAACATGTGCCACACCAGTGTGTGGGCGTGGGTGGAGTAGGCATGCAGGCGCATGTAGTGCAGGTGCACAAGTGCTTGCTGCGTAGGAGTGAGGGCACGCAAGGCTAGTGGCCCACGTGCGGGCAATAGAACGTGCGATGGTGAGTCGCGCTACCTTGGTGCGGTTGATGCTCCTGTTGGGCCTGCCAGATGCATGCTCAACACAGGCGTCAGATTTGTGTTGCTGCTTCTACAGGTATTAGCACATTGTCGATCGAATAATGAGGCTAGCTCGGCTTGCAGAAGCACTACCTCTTCCTGACAAAGTTGTCCCTTAGCCTATGGCTTATTTCCTGTCACTCTGCTTTGAAGGTTGCCACCTTCTTAATCACTTCACAACGGCCTTCGGTGACCATCGAAAGCAGACTGCTCGTTCACAAATTTTTTACCCCGGTCAGCTTCCATTCCAGCCTTTCAAGAGTATGACAAATATCTCGAAGGCCCACACTCTCATAGGACTCGTTTGTGCTGGCTAATTGCTCGTCTACTTCCATATAAAGATGCTGAAGGCAGCCATGGATGACTATCATTCATCGAGAGCTTGGAGGCCTACCCAACTTGGACATCTTTTCCAACATTGAGACCATATGCTCCTCCAGTTCCAGGTATGCTGACATGAATAGTTGAAAGCCATCTTCTTGTAGTGTGGAGATGTCACTCGCACACTCAGTTCCACGCATGGCTGCCAGCTTGGACACCCATGGCGCTACCTCCATTTGTGCCTAGTGTGTAGGTACCCCTATGCGGCAACAAGGTGTCAGCGATGCAGACTGCAGGGGCTAACCTGTGTGGGAGGTACTCGACAGGGATGGGTGCGCGTGAGGCACATGACATGCGACGTGCGGCAAGGACAACCACACAGAGTTGAGGTGCACAGGGCGCGGTAGAGAGAGAGAGCGATGCATTGAGCATTGAAGGTGCACACTTTGAGCGCTGAAGATAAAGGAGCGTGGCAGCGTGCCACTGAGTTGAAGGCAGGAGCAAGCACGTGATGCGACTGCCTTCGCAATCCATTTGTGGGGGTCAACCTCACACACTTTTGATGCATGAAGGGAAAATTTGCGGATGCCTCGCCTTGGCCATAGGTGGCCTGCAACAAAACTTTTGTGCACAATGGAGGCACAATCATGGCTATGGTGGCACGTTGTAGGTGATGCGAGGGTGGCACGATGTGGATGCGTGAGGCACCATCGTGTGGGCAAGAGACAAAGCAGACCCGTAGGGGAGACCTCACGATGGATGTTGAGCATTACGTCAAGGTAGCCCACGCGTTTGGGGAATAAGCAGGAGTGCGCGTGCAGTGGGGGGTGCACAGATGCATGTGAAGGCACGCATTGTGCTCCACAATGGCCCCAATAGAGCGCACATTTGCTCTGATACCAATTGATAAGGCCTTGGTTTCCTATGCCTTAAAAACTTCTCTTTGCTACTTGCTGAGGAGATGCATGGCGTCAAGGTGAAGGTACACAGAGCAGCTTGTGTCAACGGGAGGCTGGAAGAACCACGCCCAGGCCCGAGGCCCTTACAACAAGTGTGTTGCGAAGGGGTGCCGACCCAAGAGAGGAGGTTGAGAAAGGTGAAGAGATCGTTAGGTCCGATAGGGGGAGCAAAGTAGAGAGGGGGAAGAATAGAAAAGGGCAGACAAGGGGAGAAGAGGGAAGAAACTAGAGAACTCGCGGAGGGAGAGAAGGAATCTTTTTTTCATTCGATATCCAAAACATTACAAGTGAGGGGGCTTTATAGGCCCCTACAAAGGTGGTCCCTAGCTGTGTGCAAAACAAAACCAGGGCAACCCTAACGACTCCCTGACAAAAAGGACCATTGCCTGTCTGACAGGGTTGTACACTGGCGCCCAATCGTGCGCCAATTTCCTAAACTGCCCATATGACATGCTTGCTGTAGGGTAGTGGTCGTACCACAGGCCGGGCGTGGCCTCTTACCACTCCTAGAAGCTTCCACAAGTGCGCCCTGAGTGAACCACGGGGTGAGGGCGGTCCGCCACGTGGGTCTTCAGCTGCAGGTTGTATCAACTGCTATTTTATGGCATCAAACCCGACCCCATTACCAAACACCCTTGGAGGCCATTATTTAAAAACTATTTTTTTTAAAGGCAAGCTGAGATTAAGCAGACCCCCATCAGTTGATATTCAAAGTACCACTAGGTTTCGAACCTGCAACATCCCACCACAAAGCGACGTGCACTGACAGATCCTATCAGCCACGTGGAGCCCCCGTATGAGATTATGAATCTCACAAGAATGTGAGTGAACGTGCCTTCAATGTCAAAACTCGTGGCTGCATCATGGACCAACTTGTTGACCGAGCCAAGATCCAGCCGAGCCTTGAGGTTACATTGGGCTCAACCTGAGTTGGTGATTGGTTAATGCCTACTCGGGTTGCAAGCAAATCAATTTAATCAGTCCTTTGTTCCAAATTAGACGAACTATGTTTAAAATAAAAGATCTTATAATAAGATGAAATGTACTTCCACACTCAGCTTCGGTTAAGATATGGATTTCGGTGGGTACTTTTTTATTGGATCCATAGGTGGACACGTATAAAAAAATGATCCGCTATATTTTTCTACATGGAAAACGATTGTTTTAAACTTTTATTCATTGGACCTAGTCTCAACTATGCTACATCAAACATAGTTTGGCTTTAAATACATATTCAAACTCATCCACTAAAATTAAGATTCGGATCTATCATGATCTGACTCACACCCAACCTATTTTCACCCCTGGCCACCCAACAAATACATGCAATATTTGAACAATACAAATAAAAAAAGCAAAGTTTTGGTTGCCCAATTAGAAGGCCAAAATATCACTATAATATCATCTTACAAAAACTCGTATCACCTATGGCTTATGAGAAGGGCTATTTTATATGATAACGTAATTTTAATGTTACACATTTTTCTTAAATTTTAATTTATTTGTGTTCACCATAAAAATACAAGAAAACAAAAAAAAAAAATTATCTCATAGAATTGTTTTTTTTTTATTCTAAACTTTTGTGATATGATCTCAAGGAGTCGCTCACATGGTCTCCAGGTCGTGGTTAAGGAGGTCTCTTTCTACCTTGAGTTCGAACCTTAACGTGAACACCAAAGTCGTAAAAATCAGTTCACTAAGTGAGTTGGTTTCTTAAAAAAACCTAAGAAACGAATCAAATCGTTTATGAAACAACAACTTTTTACCATCAGATGGCATGTGTCATTAAACGAAAAAATATTTAAAATATAAAAAAACTAACCTTTTTAAAAAATATAAAAATGAATTTGATCGGCTGATTCAGATCGATTTTAACAACATTGATGGGTACCCTCTTTTAGGCGAAGTATAAGGCTCCTTGGGGGTCGAGGGGCACCTGCCAAGTTTTACACTGTTGGAACAGTGACCGTTGGTACAACAGGTTAAGACAGGCCAGGCCAAGTCTTTGATCCTGGGTGCGGCAAGGTTAAGCTCACAGAGTTTTAAGCTGTCAGGACATTGATTGTAAGTATGGCAGACAGAGTGGGTGCGGCTAGGTCTTTAATTTAAAGGCGGTTTTGTTCGCGTAAATATATATAAAAAAATTGTTGCCCCCCTATACTCGTCCGCAACCGCGTGAAAACCATGAGAACCGAAAGATCAAGTCAGGCTCGGTCACAAGAAAGGCGGGAAACGGCGATGCCCAAGATTCGTCGCGGAGCGATACAGAGAGGGTTTTCCGCCAAAACAGCAGAGAGAGAGAGAGAGAGAGAGAGAGAGAGAGAGAGAGAGAGATCTTAGACCATCTAAAGATGGCGGCCGTCGACTTCGCCAGCATCCTCGACGACATCCAATCTATTGTTAGCGATAAACTTCAAGTGGTAATCTTTCATCCTCCCATAATCGTTCCCGATTATTTTTCTAATGTTGGTTTTGGCGAATCGTGATCTTGAGTTGGTTTCTTCTTGTGGGTGTTCTTTATTTTGGATTATAGATGATTTTGATGTGGTTTTGGAGGAAAATTATGTCCGAGTTCTTCCTGTTTGTTGGTCAAACTATAATTTTGCCTCTTTTCTTAAGTTGGTTTTGTCGATTCTGTAGTTTATGCTTGTCCATCATTGGTTTTTGAATCGGGTTTCTTCTTGTGAGGAGGCGATAGCTTCTATCTTTGTTTGTTGTGTTGATTTTGTAGTCTATGTTTGTCTATCGTTGATTCCTGAATCGGGTTTCCTATTGGGGTAGGTGATAGTTTGTATCTTTGTTTCTTTAATGGATTCTTTTACGGGATTGGAAGGAAACTGGGATTGAATTCGCCCCTTTTGTTGGTGAAATTAATAAATCAGTAATTGAACGAATGGAGTTCTCGTAGTCTAGAAATAAGTGTTATGAGATTTCAGTAAACTTTCATCTAGAAATCGTACGAATATCAGAAGAATATACGACAATGTTATTGTGAGTTTGTTTCCCTCATATAAATCTTCAGCATTTATTTATATTATTAGATCCACTCTGTTTCTGTTTCGTTTTACGAGGGAAATGGGGAGAAGTGGGACTCTGTTACCTGATTGGTTTAGGTCACTTTTGCTATCTGGGAAGCAGAGACCAGGTTCCACTGTACCGCGGGATTCATTTCCTCACCTTCTCATGGAGAAATAGGTCCTTGGTGCACATCATTTTCGTTTGTCATGGAGGTGTTTTACACTATAGATATGTGCCTCTAAGGGGTGCTTCGATGCTCTTACTTACCTATGATTGTGGACTACGTCACATAGGTACGGGGTTATTAACGTTGGATTATTTGGATTTTGAAATCATTCCAACTTGGATCATTGCTTTTCCCTTTCAATTGGATCCATTTTGGAACAAACAATAAGAACTCTTTCTTATTTTCACTTTGTTGGAACTGGGTTGGAATGCCAAGCGTCTCTCAATTCAAGGGGTTCATTCCCAAGAAATTCTTCAATTTTTCCCAGAAACAGATGATTATTCATCTGCTTTTCATGTTCCTTATCGATTCATAGGATCTCAGGACAGCATGGGACTAACGGGGCTTGAACCCGCTGCTTCCGCCTTCTATTCCACTTCCATTTATTTAACTTATAGTTGGGAATGCATTCATTTCCCCTGCATTGACCCCGATCAATGATACTCTCTCTCTCTCTCTATATATATATATTGAGAGAGAGAGAGAGAGAGAGAGAGAGAGAGAGAGAGAGAGAGAGAGAGAGAGAGAGAGAGAGAGAGAGAGAGAGAGAGATGCTTACTTCGATCTGTGCCTCCTGCCAGCATATTGGGCTTCAATATATATATATATTGTTTTTTTGTGTTTTTCTCATACATGACTGTAAAAATGTGTTCTACATGTTTGATTTTATAGGAATGGACTCTTGGATCCTCCAATTCCAACACATGGGTAAGTTTTTATAAGGCTTAAAAATTGATGGTCTATAATTTTCATAAATATTGAATATTAAAAATTCATGTTTTCTCATCGAAAGAACATGATCCAAGTGTAGTTTTCTAGTAAATCGCCTATGCCAAACACATCTGCAATGTCAGATTTGTGCAAAACACCCTGAAAACCCCTGTTCGCTCACGGTAGGCACCTACTTCCAAAATATATTTTAACACAGAAAAATGCACAACTATACTATATTTTACAAAATGCTCTGCACATGGAGTTGTAGATTGTGAATACGATCTAAAGGTCCAAAACATGTTAAAGATATATAATTAACTAGCAATTAATAATAAAAAAGTATATAGTTACATTGAACTCTTTTGACCCCAAGTGTTATCTACAAGTTGATTGGATCATGAAATGGATAAAATGAGTCAAGTTAAGTCGAAAACTCAGTTGACCATACTCAAATACTGAAGTACCAATGCGAGTACGACATGGGTACAAGGGGCTGGTAGAAGTACCATGTTACATAGATTGTGGGATAGTGCTTCGAACTCCACTTGCCCAAATGTGTCCAAAGCATGATAGTATCATACATCCATTAAATGTAGCACAACAGAAGGAGGTGATTAAGAAGCTGGCTTTCTATATCATCCTAGATTATTGTAATTCATGTATTATACATTGGACGGTAGTATGGTGTCTTTGAAATTTCTAAAAGCTTGTTTTACAGTTTTTGTTGAAGCAAACTTGAATACATCGTGTCATTACATTAGAGGATCGGCTAACTGTGGTGTTGAACTATGCCTCTATCAACTTTGCATATATATTATGGATCACAGTTTATGGAATATCTGTTTTTTTTTTATTCGTCACTGATTCTGCAGCTTTTGTCAACTGTTCTGGATGAATGATCTGATTGAACTGCCTTTTTCCTCCTTTTCTTTCTAGCTTTGCTGATCTTATGTCTGGTATCTCTTGTCTCATATTAGATATAGGAGTGAATTTTGCCTTCTTAATGATCCTTCCTCAAGTTGATTTGTGCTGTTTTTTCTTTTGAAGCGTGTAAACTAATACCAGTAATTCTGCTAAAGGATGTTGTGACTTCTGATGTATGAAATTGCTTTCAGGTGTCGTACAAGTGGCTCAGTCGCAATTTCTCTTTATCGTCTAATGATGCTAAGAGGTAGACTATATTCTGATGTTTTAGTTAGTTACCTGAATATGCATTTAATTTTCTTTACTTACAATCTGAACCACAATTTTATCAACATATTTAGGGTGCTTAAGGAGTTTGTTGAGCTTCATGGTGGTGAGTTGGAGGTGATATATGCACTCTCTGGGTGGTTGAAGAACAAACCTCAAAGTTATTCTATAATACTTGCTCCGAAAGACAAACTTGCTGGTAAAATTGGCTGGTGTATATTTTTTTGGTACACAAAATATCATATATTCTATCAGTTAACATGGGAGAAGTTATTGCTTATACTGGTGACTCATGCATGGAGAAACTTCTGTCAGTTAAGATTGCTAGCATATTGATTTACACAAATCATCTGCTTCTTTCTTTCAGTATAGCATATAGTTGATTTCATAGCATTACTGCATGATCCTCATATTTTAGCTGATTGTGAATATGTTGAATGGTACTTCTCCTGCCTGATCATCGATTCAGGTTGATTGCTGTGCCTACCCATGGATATTTTGAGAGAACCTGTTAATAGAGTTGGTGAAGCCGAATAATGTTCTATTAAACATTCAGATAAGTCTTGTGGATAAAAGGCAAGAGCAGTAACAGCCAAGTGTGCAAATTTAGGGAAGTTGACCTTTGAGCTAATTTAGATGATCTTATAATGATTCTTACACCACTGTTAAGTTTTTTAGAATTGCTGCCAATAGAACTAATTTTATTTTATCATTGTAGGATATGTATCTAAAGCCGGAAGAAAACTTTTGGGATTATATCACGTATTTTGTTAGAAACATTATTTTAATTTTTTTTCTTTATTTTTATTTTTTATACCTTTCAGCTTAGCAATACATGGTTCCTAAAAGTTGTTTTGATAGGGATATCTTATTTTTGAGATGTTCTGAAAATTAAATACGTTATCAGATTGATAGATGGGGTATAACACACACACAAATGCAGGAATTAACCTTGAGCATGTGATGCACCACACTTCTGATTCTTAATGTCACCCTCCACCAAAATAAAAGAGAAGAACATAAAGCTTTCAGGGGTTGAGGGGATTGCATGATGTCGTACTCACATTTTCAAATCTGCAACAATCAAACTAATGACATAAGGCATTGCCTATTATCCTTATCTTAGAGCCTAACACCATGATGATGGGACACTTTTCAGTAAATGGGAAGAATGTTTGCAAGTATGTGTTCCTTTTGATGTGTATAGTTTTCAGGAATTGGTTGATTTCAGATGGTTGCTTATTTTTGTAACCTGAAAATGATGCAGGAGCACAAAAGGAATTTACGGATGGTTCGGTTCAGGTGTACAGTGTGCAAGCTTGCATTCCTAAAGACCCTGCAGCACTTTTAAGTGCTGAATATGTACAGACAGAAGAGCTTTTTGGTCAATCTTTGACTGCTGACAGCTGTTTGTGGGACAACAGGTATGATAGAATTTTTTTCGTCCAATTCATTTTAAGGCCTAAAGTAGATTTCAGCAGAGAAGCCCATTTTGATGGTTGAATGTGTGTACCTTTTTGTGGATGCATGTCTTTCTTTATGCTTTATGAATTCATACGAATTTATGCAATCTGCACAGCAAGCTATAAGCTTTGATCTTACAAATTCCATCTTTCAGGTATGGTGCAATTTCAAATTCTTTTGTTAAGCACAATGCTGATGTGAAGCCTTCTCATGTTGCTTCGGTGGAGCCAAAGAGTGGGGTGGGGGTCTCAGTATCACCTGCAAGTAATAACATACTAAAGAAGCCAACTGAACCAAAACCATTTTCATCAATAGGACCACAGTCTTCTCTCGAGGCATCAAACAACACAAAGGAAGCTCCCAATGAGAATGGTGCTCAGAGCACTAAACCTCTTGTTGATTCTGAAAAGGCCTCAGTTGCTTCTGCTCTTAGAAAGAAAGGGCAGAACGGGAAGAGCTCATCAGGAACTGGAGGATCACTTGCAAACTTGTGGGGACGTGCATCTTCAAAACCTAAAGCCTGCAGTTCCATCACAGATGCTGCCAAGAATATTTCTGAGCCCATTTGTAAGTGCAAGATCCTTTCATATGAAGATCCAAGTGATGGTTCTAATCCATTTTTGATGAATTACATACTGGATTAAGGATTTGGCCTACACTATCCAACAAGTCTGGGATCCATTGTTGGGTTGAATGCTGAGCAAGTTCAACCAATGTCCACCCAGATGTGAACATCCATTTATAGGAGCTTGGGAAATCTATTGAGTTATATCGCCTATTAGGAACATGCAGATTCAAGAGATTCCCAAGGTCTTGTCAGATTCTCAGACATTTTGAATTGAAAATGGTTGTATAAATCAGAATGTGCTACTGCAACTCTGAGTTATCTTGGCTTTTGAGAGTAGAACAGAGTATAGTTTGGTCATTGGTGTGGTCCAACAGCAGCCGAGTCCCAAAGCTCCACAGATGGCACTCCTTGACGCATAGGGTCACATCTTAGATATTTGTTCTGCTCTCAGGTTGCACCCCAAGGGATGAACCCCAAAAGTAGCATGGTTTAATGTTTCTGACATTCTGATTGCCTTAAGGGTGCATTTGTTTTTTGTGTTGACAGGGTGAAATAGAATTCTACAAGGGGTAGAAAATCTATTTTAACACATTTTGAAGAATCTATGGGGTCTGCAAATTTCAGAAATTATGAAAAATTGTTTTCCGAACTCTACAGGTGGTCATTGAGTTACTGTGTAAGGACTACTTTTTTGTCCTTGACTTCTAGAAATCCACACCATGGTTCCCAAAGCATCTTTAGGCTATATTCTGTTTTTCAAATTTTTGTTCTTCTCCATTATGTTATGTTTTTGTTGGTTAAAGATATGAATGCAGATTTTGTTTTTGAATGTTAATTTCCTTTTTCTTGTTTTCATTTAGTGAGTTCCAATGCTCAAATATGTGCCCATGAAGAGGCAGATGCCGTCAGCAGTGATGATGATGTGAAGGACTATAGAAGAAGGGACTCAAATGGTAGTGGCAATAGAAAGAGGAGGGTGGTTTTTGATTACTCGGATGAAGAGGATGATGAAGCTGTAATTAGTCTTGCTTCACCAGAGCCTCCTAAAAGCCGCACAATCATTGGATCTGAATGCACTACCAGTGACTCTACTCTGTTGAAAAAGGAAATGGATTTTGATGAGCCCAATGTTGACACACACAAAGTCATTTCTAGCGATAATGGTCTGTCCTTGAAGAATAGTACAAAAGCCCCAAGCACAAGCAAGTCTGGAATATCTTCCTCTGAGTCTGTCCAGGCTCTAATTCCTGAAGCATCAAATAAAGATCACGATGAGAAAACTGATTCTGCTGCTGTTCTACCCAGAAGAAGAAAAGTTCTCAAGACACAAATTGATGATCGGGGAAGAGAAGGTACTTGGCTGTGTGTTTGATTGCCTTTGTTATTTTGTAGCTTTTGCAAAGTCAATTGGAAAGTATCAATTATATGTTTAGCAAAAATTCTTTGTGGTGCATGACTTGACTATTTTATTTTTGAAATGCTTTCTCCTGATCTTATGGGCTTGATTTTCAGTGACTGAGGTTGTATGGGAAGGAGAAAATGGGGAGGAAAGCAAGAATGTTACTGATTCTGCCATGACCACCAAGGATACCAAAGATGAAAGTGATGGTGTGAATAAAAGCTCTGAGAGCAGGTATGCTTCAATCAGATGTGATATTGGTTTCTTTTCTTTTTTTTGCCTCTTAAGCATTGTTACAAATAATTTGCAAACCTTCTAGAATGTAGGCTCTGGTAGCCTGACCTGACTTTTGCCAGAGTCAGTTGAAGATGGGATTTGTTTCAACTCCATAACTATTCACGTGGCTTGGGTTGTTTAAAGTTGGTGGGTGGTATTTTTAAGAGCAATATACAGAAAGCTGCATAACATTTCACTAATTACACTTAACTGCCTGCTTTAGTAGCTTATGTTTCAATGACATGCTTGGTCCTAAAATCACTAGATTGACCTTTGTTTTGTAAAATGACTAAAATGTCCTCATTGTTGATTTATTCAACAAAAATTCCATGAGATAACATACACGAATTGTTTTATAAACAAGGACAAAAATGTCATTTACAACAGTGGGTATTTGAAATGTTAACAATGTGAGAAACAAGAGGAAAGAGTTTAGGGTTAGAGGAGAGACAACAAACAAAAGGAGAGAACAAAGACTCATTATCGTGCTCACTCATGAGAGAACTCTCTCTTACGTATTAAAAAGGGTCGACCCCCTTTAGAGTACATCAAAATAAAAGATAAAAGATAAGTATACCCCCTTTAATATAGGATTTATAGATAATAACTTTATAAACTTACTTTACACATGTTTATACTACTTTATATGACATATACTTTTAATGCTCCCCTTCAAATTTGGAAGGATGTAAGGGAATCATTCAAAGTTTGGAATGAAAAGAACTAAAATGCAAAGGAGAACGACTGTTTGAAAACGCACCTGCTATCTGATTCCTTGAGATGACATGCTCCAAAGCTATAATCCCATCTTCATAAGCCCTTGTATAATGACAATCTATTTCAATGTGCTTAGTGCGCTCATGAAATTTTGGATTCTTGGCAATATGAATAGCACTTGTATTGTCACAATATAATTGAGTTTTTTATCATATGAAATTCTTAATTCCTTCAATAGCCATCACATCCAAATAATCTGAGCAACTATATTCAACTTCTGCAGTGGACAAAGTAACCCTTTGCTGCTTCTTGTTCTTCTACGAGATCAAAGAGTTTTCAAGAAAGACACAAAACCCTGTAGTGGAAAGTCTATCTCTAGTGGACTCTTCAAAATCAACATCACTAAAAGCTCTCAACTCTTTGCCGGATGAAGATGAGAAAAACATGCCATAGTATAGTGTATAGTCTTTGACATACCTGATGATCCTGAGTACGACTGCTAAGTGAATTGATCTGAGAGCACTCATAAACTGACTCACTACATGAATTGCATGAGTTATACCAGGTTTGGATATAGTCAAATATATAAGGCTCCCAACTAATTGTCTGTATACTACAGGATCCTCTAGGTCAACGCCATCAGTTACCCTCATCTTCAAGTTTGCCTCTATGGGGAAATTTACTTGTTTTGAGTTATGTGTCAATCTTGCTTTTACAACCAAATCTGTAGCATACTTATGTTGGGACAAGTACAATCCCCTAGGAGATTAGGCTATCTTAAGCCCAAAGAAATACTTCAAACGCCCCAAGTCTTTTATCTTGAACATATTGGCCAAGCTTCTTTTTTGTTTCTTTAGTCTTATTTATGTAATCTCCAGTAAGAACCATATCATCTACATAAAGAAGAAATATGCATTTTCCAAGAGCAGAGGAAGATACAAACAAAGCAGGATCATGATGACTTTGGTCAAAACCAAGTGACCTTCCTGCTGAACTGAACTTCTTAAACCAAGGTCAAGGTGCTTGTTTGAGACCATATAGAGCCCTGCGAAGCTTGCATACTCTGCCTTCTGGATCTAAGTATCCTTGTGGTAATTTCATATATACTTTCTCTTATAAATCCCCATTCAACAATGCATTCTTGACCTCTAATTGCCAAAGATCCCACTACTCCATGATAGCTACTGCTAGCAGTGTACGAATTGTGGTCATATGAGCTACATGAACAAAAGCTTATGCAAAATCAATTTTCAAACATTGATTGTAAGCCTTAGCTACCAATCTAGCTTTATACCTCTCCACTGACCCATCTACCTTTGTCTTTATATGGTACACCTGTTTGCTGTCAATGATATTTTTATTTGGAGGAGGTTTTATTAGTTCCCATGTGTGATCATTGCAAAATTTTTCCTCTTGTTCCTCTTTTCCTTCTTTTTCCCTTTCTAACCTCTATTCTTTTTTTGAAGGGGAATAAAAGATAGAAAAGAAGAGAGAAGAGAAAAGAAAAGAAAGAAAGAGAGAAACTCTTTTGCAAGGTCTCACTTGACCTTTAAAAATATTTCGAAATTACTCGTCTCCGTTTTTAAAAATTTGCGAGAAAAATGGAGAGATGAGATTCGCTCGTCGGTACGATGTTCAACCGTTCCTGGCGCCTTTACCAGGGGCAATTGAACCAAGGATCGAACTTATGTCTTTTGCTTTGCATAAATAATATCTAAGAAATTATTCTAAGTCTAAAATGCACAAAGAATCATGTTTTTGTAATGCAAATGCAAATATGTATGCTTTTGAGAAGAATAATTTAGAATTTTTTGGATTTTCCAAGTGATTCTTGAAATAAGTTTGAAAATATTTTGAAGAAATGGTTTTTGAAAATTGATTTGGGAAAGTTAGATTTTGAATCTAACTTAGAACTTGAAATAGATCTGGAAGAAGAGACTTGAAGTTCTAAGTCTTGGAATAATTAGAGATTTGAAAATAGATCTTGAATTTGAAGAACGAAGAAAAAAGAGAATTGGAATTGAGGTAGAATTTTTAAAGTCAAAATGAAGTTTCAAAGTGAAAATGAACTTTGAATTTGAATTGGTTTTCAAAAGAAAATGGATTTTGAGTTTTGAATTCAGAACCTGAAACAAGAATTGAATTTGGAAGTTGAATTTAGACTTGTGAAATAGATTTAAAAAAATGATCTTGGAAATAGAAATTGAAATTGAAATTTTGAAATCCGGATGAAATTTGAAAATGGAATTGAGAAATCCAGTTGGAATATGAAAATGGAATTGGATCTGAGAAATCCAGATGGAATTAGAAAATGGAATTGGATTTTGGAGATCCAGATGGAATTGGATTTAAGAAATCCAAATGGGATTTGAAATGGGATCGGATTTGAGAAATCCAGATGGAACTTAAAAATAGAATTGAATCTAGAATTGAAATCAAGTTGGAAAAATGAAATTGGATTTGAGAATCTGGAATTCAAGATAGAATGGGTTTTGAGATCTGGAATTCAAGATGGAATTGGATTTGAAATCTGGAATTCAAGATGGAATTGGATTTGAGAAATCCAAATTTGACTTGAAAATGAAAGTGGATTTGAGATTGATCTTGAATTTAGAGAAAATTGACTTCGGAACTAATCTCAGAACTTTGATTCTTAATTTCAAAGTGGATTGAATTTTGAAGATAAAAAAACTCAAGAAGATTTCAGAAAGAACTTGGGGATTGTGGAATTCGAAATAGAGAATAAAATTTAATTTTAAACTTGATTTTTGAAATCAGGAGGTGAATCTGGGATTTCAAAGTTGAATTGAGCTTTGAAATTTGATCTAGAACATTAAATTGAATTTGAAATTGAATCCTGATTTTGGAAATGAATTTGGAATTTCAAAGTTGAATTTGAGCTTTGAAATTTGGTTTAGTTTAGAATTGAATTCTGAATTTAGAGATGAATTTGAAATTTCAAAGTTGAATTGGACTTTGAAATTGAAGTTTGAATTTTGAAATAAGATAGAATTGAGAATAGGAAGATGAATTCGAATTTATAAATAAGAATTGGAGGTTGATTTGAGAAATGATAAAGATATTTGGAAAATTATCTCAAAATCACTTGGATTTTTGA
This sequence comes from Nuphar pumila, assembly GCF_984573655.1. Lineage (NCBI taxonomy): Eukaryota > Viridiplantae > Streptophyta > Magnoliopsida > Nymphaeales > Nymphaeaceae > Nuphar > Nuphar pumila. The sequence continues at coordinate 5,474,892 of NC_143263.1, read as the reverse complement.
AGAAAATTTGAAATAATTTGAGAAATAAGATGCAATTCTATCTTAAATGATGAATGATTAAAAGAATTTGAAAAACATTTTTTATTCTTTAGGAGAATTGAAATAAGATTTAAGATATAATACATTTCTGACTATGGTCACAAATGTATTATAAACTAATCTATATTTAAATTCTGATAAAAAATAAAATATATTTTGGTGCTTTTATAGGGTTTGAAATGAGATTAACTTTCAATATATCCTGACTATGACCATTGATATATATTTTAAGTTAATTTATAAGTCAAACTCTGATAAAAGGAAGAAAAATTCAGAAAATATGATGATTTTTGAAGGAGATCCACTGTGGATCCAATGTTATTTGATAAAAGGTAAAAATCCTAGATTTGTTCATATTTTGACTATGGCCATCAATGTGAATCATTTGCTTAAAATTTAATTACCTCTTATTAGAATGATGCACGTGCCATTCGTGTTTCACCATGGTGGATTTTCGAAAATTAAAAAATAAATAAATAATATGAAACAAGTAATTGATAAAAATGCATGCTCATACATTCTATTCTAATACTGAAATGTAGAATTCTCATTATAATCTAGCTATTACAACCTTTAAACTGAAACTTGAAATTGAATTAACATTCCTAAGCTAAGAAAGAAGATAACATTTTCTACCTATTTCCTGCAAAACAGTGTTAGTATAAGGTAAATGAAAGATATTATACCAAATATACATGTCTATAATTACTCTACTTGGAGGATGCACCTACAAATCTTTACTCTTATGGCAAATTAGAGATATACATGAAGTGTCTAAAGGCCTACATGAGAATGCATGAGCCTCTAGCTAAGACGGTGATAGCTAAGCTAGATGAAGGATATATATACAGAACTTAAATGCTTCATCTAGGCAAAATGAGAGATTGCATGTGATGGGTAATATCGGGTGTAAAGGGGAAGGCTAGCAGGTGGCAGCTGGTAGTAGGGGAACACATAGTATAAACAGGGTGCTGGAGTATAGATGCTAGTGTGTGCAGAGTTGCAGTAGAGTGGAATTGAAGTATTAATGTGCTGGGAGCTATGTGATGGCCGTGAAGATAGAGTGAGCAAGTAAGTCTTTGAGTGCAACAGTAAAGTGATGTAGGTATTGGGATCACGTTGTGGGCTACAGCAGCAAGTAATGCGAAAGTGCCATGGTGACAGGTGAGTATTGCAGGGAGGGCTAGCTAAGTGGAGGTATAAAAGGTGCTGCAGAAATTTCCAGCATGCGAATGATGAAATGACCTAACATGTGCTCTTGTAACAAGATACAGGAAGTAATGAAACAGGAAAAAAAACAAAACAATACATGATACTACAGCAGATGTAAAGGGAGTCGTGGATGTTATGCAAATACAACAGGGGCAGATGGTGTTGTAGTGCAAAACGCGAGGTGTGCTCTAGCTATAAGCATAGATGTGCTGTGAGGTGTTGTGTGGCAGTGGATAAACATGAATTCTATAGGTAAATGGATGCTGGGGGTAATATAGTAAGAAATGATAAAATAAAAGGGGGGGGGTATGTTGTATGAAGTGAGATGGCATGGCAGTAGAATGCTTTGTAATTTTGCTGCTGTTGCGCAGGAAAGGGAAATGAGGCTGTGGTAACAGTAGATATCAAGTTGTCATCAGCCAATACCATATCTGTAGCACTCTTTGCAACAGAAGTTCCTGACCCCCTTGCAATTCCCATATCTTCCTTCTTCAGTGCAGGTGTGCCACCATCACCAGTCATTGCAACTGCTTCATTTTGATGCTGCAATGAGTCAACCAGCATGCATTTGGGTGATGTGGAGGTTATACAAAGAAGTAACTGGGGAAGGCTGGGCTATGGTGGTGCGATGGGGGATGAATAGTATCATTTGCAGGTGGTGGAAGGTGGGCAGGGCTGTTGTGAAGGGTTGTGCACAGTGGTGAGTGGCGTAGCTGCAGTTATTGGTGAATGAGCAGGGGATTACTTTGCAGCAAAGGAGTGTACTGGAAATGATGATGTGCTGAAATGCGAGGCAGGTGTAACAGCAAGTGACAATATCAGTAAGTTAAAACTTATTGCAGATCGATTGCAATTAAAGTCAAATGTGATGCAACCCATCCAAGATTTCCCTGTGCATTTCTTAATTTCCTATCTAGCACCATAATAAAAATTTGCAATGGATAAAACAATATGTAGACGAACCAGAAGATGAGATGCAGCTTGATTGTTGAATTTTCAGTATCAGCTTGGGTGCTACGGTAAGCCCTAATCTTCCTTTTGTGGGTCAGCTTGCACTTCGAGATTCTAAGCTTTTTCCTTCAGTTCATCAGACTGATGCATGTTGAGGATTATGTCGGACCTGCCAATAAACTCCCCCTTTATGAATATTTGTGGGAAAGTTGACCAGTTGCTAAAGACTTTTACACTATTTTTTTTTTTCGGGATCTTCCAAAATATTTCTTGCATGTGAAGGAACACCATATTCTTGCAGAACTCTCACGGCAAGAGCACTGAATCCACAACGTGGAGCCTCAGGAGATCTTTTCATCTGATAACATTTCCTCGAACATTCTTTTCAACAATATCCTGTACTGAAGCAGAACCTGCATCTGTACTAAAATTCCTAAGCAAGAGATAAAGAAGGCTGATGCAAATACGAAAAAAAAAATGTTAAGAGGAAGATCTGTTTAGGGTCCTGCTTAAGTTTTTCAATGAAATTTGAAAGAGATCTCTGAAACAGAGGATCGATGGTCATAATGTTTATTGGAATGAAGGAGGCGTTGATTTGGATCAACAGTAACTTGCAGAAACGCAAAATGCCATGGAATGCGAATGATATGGTAAATGCTGAAGACATGAGTGTAACTAAAATGCTGATTATGATGCTGACAAGCTATTGAAAGTGAGGGCGAACATCAACCAAATATAAAGTATATAACAGTATTTACAAATTTACAGGAAATGTACATAGATTGGATTCTACAACAACAACAACAACAACTACGCCTTCATCCCAAAACAATTGGGGTCAGCGATATGAACCAAAAAAGAAATTCATTTTGGGTCTTCCACATGAATCCTTTTCCTCCAATCATTTCTATCCAACGCCATGTCCTCGGTGAGGTTCAAAGCATTCATATCCTTTCCTATCATCTCCATCCAAGTCTTCCTAGGCCTACCCCGACCTCTTTTAACTAATATATTTTCCCATTTCTCCAACCTTCTAACTGGAGCATCATTAGGCCTTCGCCGAATATGTCCAAACCACCGTAAACGATTCTCTCGCATCTTATTTTCAATGGGTGCAACACCTACCTTCTTACGTATCTCTTCGTTCCGAATCTTATCTTTTATTGTATTTCCACACATCCATCTAAGCATCCGCATCTCAGCTACACTCATTTTTTGAATATGATGTCTCTTGGCAGCCCAACATTCCGTACCATATAGTAAAGCGGGTCTAATAGATTGGATTCTACTTTGAAAATAACATAAACACTCAGAAAATGGACCCGATTCCACGCTGGTAAAGATGCGATGTAACAGATGGCTACAACAGAATCAAGATTATCAGGTAATTGAAGTGAAAACAGAAAACTCGAAAATCAAATGTAGGCCAACTATCAACATGGAGCTGGAAATTAGATATCGGATTTGGAAGATGATAAATCATTGCAAAATTACTGAATGATATCTTCAGAGCACAAATCTACAGAACCGATATCTCTAAGAATACAAATCACCCCATGAACGACATCGTTGGGATACAAATTACGTCAAAGAAAGGGAAATCAAAGAACGAAAGAAGAAAGAAGATGATAACAGACATCTTGTTGCAAAATACAGACCGATCGTTTAACGTGGAATCTAAAATTAACTATAAAAGGGAATCAAAATGAAGCAGAATATTCATTGAAGTTGTAATACATGGGGCGATGATGAGATCATCGTTGTTTATAAACTACTGAAATTCAATAATGAGAAGAAGTGGAAACCGAAGGAGAAGAACATAAAATAAAATTGCTGGAATCAAGGATCATAACACAAACAGAAAATCAAAATCGAAAATAAAATTGAGATCTAGCAGGAAGACAAATATGGGGGACTGAAATCCGTAAAGCAAATGCGTCAATCCATGTTTTCATAAGGAAAATGAAATAAGGATTTCTAATGAAATCTCTGGATTGCTGCTATGCATCATACGATTCATCGGCAGATGGGTATTCAATACCCATCCGCCTCATCCGAATGTCAACAACATGATACAACCAGATGGGATTTATAGGAAAATCAATTACGAGAAAGAGGGAAGGGAAAATGAACAAATGCAACAATTCTAGAACGGATGAAGTGTTTTTCGATTCTATTTAAAACGGGAAAATCAAAATATAGATGATAATTAAAATAAATAACAGAAAAGAGCAGGAAATAGGATAATGAAAATGAAAGCTGGAAAACATATATTTAACCGAAAACCAGAGAAAATTCAATAAACGTAAAAAGGAAATGTCGGAACAAATGTTCCGTTGATGTTGCACAGGGGTGGGTTGATGTTGCACAAGCAACTCAACACCACCAGAAGTGCGTTAATGGGGGGCCAAAACGAAAAAGAAAAGAAAATTCAGAGAAAATGAAAGAGGGAGAGGGGTACTCACCGATGCTCTGCAGGGGTTCTGAAATGATCCCTTCAAAAGAGGGAAGAAGCTCTGCTGTGGGACTTCCTTCAGAGAACCAGAGAAGGAAAATGCTAAGAGGAAGAAGAGGGGATTGAGAGTTTCGAAGATGAATGATGGCGCTAATGGATGATTCGAGAGGCAATCAATGGATGCTAATGGATGATCGACCCCCTCCCTGTGGTCTCTCTTTTATAACGAGAGGCCGTTAGGAATTTTGCAAATCGGGTCTACGAGTTTTTTTTTTTAAATTTTTTAAAAGAAAGGCTCCTTTCAAAAGTTTTCTGAAAATTGGTTTTAACAAAAAGACAATTTTCAAAAAGGGGCTTTTACATCATTCTTTTCGTATTTTTCTTTTCTATTTTTATTTTTTTGTTCTTTTTCCTTATATTTTCTACATTTTTTTGTGTTTTTGAAATAAAAACTCTAAAACTATGGGAAAATAAGGGATTTTAAACTATTTTTGTAAATTTTGAAAATATTTACAAAAGAGGGGTTTTATGAGAATTCAGGGATATTCTTTGGAATTTTTTTTAGAAAACAGGTTTGGATCCAGGGTTTTGAGAAAATGTTCAAGTTTTGGATCTCGAATTGAGGAATATAGAATAATGGGTCCAAATGGATACCAGATGAACTGTCTGAGCCATTCAGAAATTAATTTTGATATTTTTATAAGTTCAATTTGAAAATTGGATAACAGAGCTCAGAATTAGATTGTGATATTGGATACAGATTCGAAATTGAGTCAGATATAGAAAATAGATTTGAATTCCAGTGAATCCAAGAAATAAGTGAAATTTTGATAAAAAATGACTCAAGTATTCAAAAAATGGGGGCCAAGTGTAAAAAGGAAATTTGTTACAAAATTTTGAAAAATTTGGGGGTGTTCACACCATGTTTGCATTCTTTCAAGTGCATTTATTTCATCAACCATGGCTCTTTGTCACTCCTCCTTTCATGTTGCCTCTGCATAGGACTCAGGCTCAACATAGAAATGAATTAATGCCAAGAAAACACGATGATGAGGAGCAAAAGAATCATAAGACACAAAACAAGATGGAAGTACAGAAGGTCTAAATCTTTTATGTACCTGAGAAGATGTGAAAGAAGATTGTAACTCAGAGTTTTGTTGTTGTTGTCCCAGATTTGATGTCGTAGGAATGAAATCAAGGTTGGTCTCTGATCTCCACATTCACCTGTGCAGGAAAGAAAAACGAGAAGAAGAGGCTGCAAAACTCGTCAATCGACTCCAGCGTGTTTTTCATTCTATTAGAGGTTTAATATATAACTAATACATAACCTTTTTAGGATACTAAAATACCCTCTAATAATATACATATTTACAACAAACATCCATCACTTTGGATCTGGATCCGATCCATTACAGAAATCGAGTCCAGACCCGACTTAGATTAGAGAACCAAAAACAACTTCTTTTCAGCCGCCCTCAAGTTGTGCATGGTCCTGGACCATGAACAACTTGCCTTTTAGAAACAAGAATTTGTCTTTTGTCAGTCCTTTGGTGAATATATCTGCAACTTGCTCTTCAGTTTGCACAAACACAGGTTCAATCTCTTTCTCTTCAACCTTCTTTCTGACGAAATGCTGATCAATCTCAATATGCTTTGCTCGACTGTGATAGATGGGGTTAAAGGACATATTGATGGCACTTTGATTATCACACAACAGGAGTGAACGAACAATCGATTCTCCCATCTCTGTTAAGAGATGTCTTATCCATGTAGCCTCAGCAGTCGCATCAACCATCGATCTGTACTCAGCCTCTGTACTTGACCTAGCGACTGCCTTTTGCTTTCTACTACTTCAAGAAACCATGTTGGATCCAATGAAACTACAATAACCAGATACAAACCGTCGTTCATCCGGGTCACCCGCCCAATCAGCATCAGCATATATAATGATTTCATGGCACCTTTATTTAATTCACTTTTCCTGTACACCAACCCATCACCAACTCTACCCTTTAGATAACGAAGTATTCACTTAACTGCCTCCATGTGCAATGTATGAGGTTCATGCATAAACTGAGATACTTGATTCACCGAATAGACTATGTCAGGTCTGGTAAAGGTCAGATATTGTAACATGCCCACGATACTGCGATATCTAGTGGGATCCTTATATAGATCTCCTTCTTTGGAACTCAATTTTTGCTGGACGATGCTTGGAGTTGCCAATGACTTACAATCTTTCATGCGTGCTCTACTAAGAATATCCATCGTGTATTTGTGTTGAGTAAGAGTAAGTGTATCACACGTTTTATCAACTTCTACTCCAAGAAAATATCGCAGATCACCGAGATCTTTCATTTTGAATCTCTGATTTAATATATTCTTTACCTCCTCAATATGGTTTCTGTAGTTCCTTGTGATGATAATATCATCGACGTATATTAGCAGAAGAGTGGTTACATCTCGTTCATTGTAGATGAATAATGAGTGATCTAGAAGAGACCGAGAGAAACCGTGCTTCTGTATTTCCAATGAAAAACTCTTGAACCAGGACCGAGAAGCTTGCTTCAATCCATATAAAGCTCTTTTCAACTTACGTACATAATGATTGGCATCTCGTTCTGCATACCCGATGAGTTGTTCCATATAGACCTCCTCTTTTAGGTCCCCATGTAAAAATGCATTTTTAACATCTAACTGGCTCAACGTCCATCCATGTTCAATGGCAAGACTCAACACAATACAAATGGTTCCCATCTTAACAACAGGGCTGAAGGTTTCATCAAAATCTTGTCTTTGTTCTTGTGTGAACCCTT